>NC_056432.1:12288644-12588644 GCF_018296145.1 Oncorhynchus tshawytscha
AACTGCATGATGTCATTCAAAGGTAATTATAGGCTACGTACACATCATTATACATGTATAACCACCTATTATATATGCAAATACACATAGTGAAACAGTTAGTCACAATCTCTTTTTTTATGGAACAGTCTCAAATCTATCGCAAAGGCTGATATGATAGAGCTGGATGGAAAGAATGCGAGAAAAAACTCCAGATCAGAAATGCATTCTTAAAATAAGATGAGATGAAGATGGGGAGAGGGAGGTACAGAGGGAGGGAGAGAGAGAGAGATGAAAGTGACAGCTCTCACTTAGAATCTGTGTGACGACTTCAAAGAGATCTGCTCCCCTTCCGGACTCAGATTCTCCTAGTAATCCGCCTTCTCACTTTCCCAGTTAGTCACACGCTCCTCCTTCCTGATCCCGCTAGTGGTTTTCAACATGGAGGTTGTCCATTTTCATCTGATGAAACCTCTCCCCAGTCACATGTAATCACTGTGTTTTATACATGTTTTAAGTGTTCTTAAATGTTTGTATAACATTGTTGTTAGATGTGCAGTGTGTATCATGATACAGACTTTTGCACAGAAAATTCCACCCTTACAAAAGAAGATTGCGGTTTTGAAACTGAAGTGACTGCATTCGACTGTGGTATTTTTGACGCAGTAATTGCAGAATAACTTCAGTTGAACTGGAGTTGTACTGCAGTTGAACTGCAAAATACTGCAGTAAAATTTTCTTTGCTATTTTGGACGCAATATTTGCAACATACTACAGTTATACTGCACTCTAACTGCAGTTATACTGCAGTGTACAGCAGTTATACGGCACTCTGACTGCAAGTTTGTTTTTCGTAAGGGCACTTCTGGTTTGTCGTCATTATCTCATAATGTTGTGGGTCTGTCTTCAATAGGGAGAGGTCTTCAGGGGGCGATGCCATCATGGTGTGTTCAGCTCTGAGGCGACTTTACAGGCAGGTTCTGCTGTTTGGCTCCGAGGCCCTGACCTACAGCTCGGACACAGCAGGTCTGCACATGTGCAGCCTGCCCGGCGTCTGGTTCCTCTTCCTGTATGGGACATATGATCTGATCCATGCGAGGATGGTGGCCCGGAGGGGACATTTCATGCAGCCTGGTCTCCTGCGCTCTCAGTTTGATGTTCTGGAGCCACCGGCGGAAGAGGAGAAGGCGTTGCTGCTTGATATTCGGAGGAGCACTGATGACATCTGCAGGGAGATACAGGAGCATCTCCGCCAACTTTCATAACCAGAGATCATGATCATGGACTCTCAAATCAAAGATAACAAACTGGACTGCACTGTGTGCTAGAAAACAATTACATATCATGTTAAACTTTTATATTATTTTATTTTACAAAGCACAATAAATCCGTGATTATATGATACATGCTAGATGCAGAATCTCTATTGATTGTGTTTTTTAATCCAATAGGCTTGGGTCTAGGAAAATTAGCTGAGTTGAGGGAAATGTTTGAAAACATTGCATTAGTAATGCCACTCCCGAGGCACTCCCGAATGGTGCAGCGATCTAAGGCACTGCATCTCAGTGCAGGAGGCGTCACTACAGTCCATGGTTCGTATCCAGGCTTTATCACAACCGGCCGTGATTGGGAGTCCCATAGGCAGGCGCAGACTTGGCCCAGCATCGTCCAGGTTTGGCCGGGGTAGGCTGTCATTGTAAATAAGAATTTGTTCATAACAGACTTGCCTAAATAAATAAAGGTTAAATAAAATATGAAATAGTATTACAATACAGTATGACTTACTTGATTTATGCTCATAGCTCCTGAAAGGAGCATAAGCCGTTGACGAATGTCCTCCATCTTACTCGGTTCAGGGCAAGTGTTTCCAGGTCACACCAGTTGAGGAAGCTCTCAGTCATTTCTGCCTGGATGTCTTTCCTCCAAGTGTTTCTTGGTCAATACAGTATAACCATTCTTAAATAGTGACACAGACCTGCATACTATTTTGTAACAATGCCTGTCTGCCAAATGTCATGGATAGCCCCATTAGAAACCTAAATTAGAAATCTATCGCCCATAGCATCAAAGAGGGGTTAGTGGCCTCTTGGGAAGACCCCACAGAATCATAGAGCTGTTTCAGGGGGATGATTCACCTCCCACCCCCAACAAGGGTATTTCAGGAGCCTCTAATCCTTGTAAACTCCCCACCACTACTCTCATATCACACAGTCTTGTACAACTAATCTTGTGGGGACACACAATACAGTCCCATTCAAAATCCTATTTTCCCTAACCCGTACCTTAACTCAAAAACCTAACCTTAACCCTAGCTCCTAACCCGTACTCTAACCCCTAACACTAATTCTAACCGTAACCCTAAACCCCCTAGAAATAGTATTTGACCTTGTGGGGATTAACAAAATGTCCCCAGTTGGTAAAATTTTTGTTTGTTTACTATTCTTGTGGGGATTCATGTTCCCAACAAGTATAGTTAAGCACATCCACACATATACACACACCAGTGTTTCTACACTTACAGTATCTATACCCTTTCGGTATACAAACCTGAAAACATCGTAAGACCATGTGAGAATCTCAATTGCGTTTCCTTGATTCCTCGCATCCTCTCTACTTTCTTCCTTCTCAAAACCCATTGGATGAGAATTTCTCACCGTGTATGATCAATTCCAAATGAAAAGTTGCAATGCACATAACTGTAACTCCAGATCAGATATATAGTCCCATCTGCTGGACATCTAGATGTGCTACGAGGCAGTGGTGAAGAAGAGGGTTTCCCAAGGTCCTGCTTTCTGTAGTGGTGGGGAAAGACAGCAGAAAATACGGAGCGTTGCGCCGTGATTGGCTCAGTGCTGTGTCACTCATGGGGACACTACATCACCGCCAAGTCTAAGGGTAGACGTCGAAAATTCTAGCCCCTTGGGTGCTGCCTTAGAGTTACATTAGAAGTGCCCATTCAAGAAGGCTCAAACTCATTGGCCACATATAAAATTACGTCAAATCACGTTATATGTACAGTAGCTTTGATTAGACTGATCATGTCAACATCATACTTTCAAAATCTTAGCTAGCAGTCATGAATCAAGTCGACAATCTACTGGCAAATCCTTTTTAATCCTTGTCATATGAAGAGAAATAATGATGAGAAATTATAGATAAAACGTATCGGTGCTCATCGGCCATTGGACATAAACATTACACAACAAGTTGGAAATCGCAAATTCAACAATGAGGGGTTTGGAAGGAATCAGTGACCGTGGCTGTGTAGTCCCAAATCTGGGATTAAGGGTCTCTTTTCCAAATTGAAAATGATAAACATTCAATATTGGCCATGCTGTCAATGAAGCATGATTTGTGCCGTGCTCAAAACAACTGTTAACTCGGAACTGCGAAAACTTGACTTCAGTGAGGTCAAGACAACTGGGAAGTCGGGAATAAACACATTTTGAACGGTCATCCAACTCTGGAATTGTAAATCCGGCCTCTTCCCAGAGCCACGACCCGAAGACCAATGACATCATCATGATTCAACCTTGTTTTTTCCCCCCCGAGGTCCCAGTTGTTTTGAAAGCACAATAAATCCAGAGAATGCCAGACTTTGATGACAAAATTTGCCCACGAACATCCGCCGCTCCACCTTCCTGTTCAAGTGAGCACAGCACAAGGTGAGTCCAAAAATGTATTGTATACTGCTGCATAAATGATGTAATATGCCAGGGAGATATGTATACTGTAGCTAAGAAAGTAATACTAAGTGTATATTGTGTAGTAAGATGTTAGTAGCCCATGTGCCTCACCCTAATAATTTGGTCTATTTACCCCTCTTAATTTCACCTACTGTTCTGACTTGGTGGTGCACATGTAGCCTGTAACCTGTTTTAGAGAAATGTAATCATTGAATATTGTAAGGGATTTTATTGTCTGCTTATATGCCCCCTTTATTTATCCTACAGTTCTGACTTGGTGTACAGGGAGAACACTGTAAGAACGGCCCACGTTCCAAATTCTGTCACTGTACACTTCAAAAGCGCTAAACAAATAGTTGACTACGTCCGTCCTAGCTCGCTCATTGTCTTGAATCGAAATTACACTTGTCGTCCCCTTATGCCATAGTTCGTACATCTCAATTGTCATTAGAAACCACATTTGTGGTTGTTTTTTTTAAAGGCAGTAAATGAGGCTGAATGAACCTATTCGCTGCCAGACAAGGCCCCGCTGATAGCCAGGAGTAGCAGTGGTAAGGTGTTGGGACAGGTTTTTGTACTGTAGGCCCTAACAGTTTGTGGGCACCGTTTGTCACCGTTATAATGCAATTAATGTATTGTTTAGTGTTGTATAGTGGCTTTGCTGGCATGCACTTAACTTTTTTTTACCCCAAGATGTACATGCTAAAATCACCACTGCAAGTGTACATCAGGAATGACCATGGCTTTGCAGTTTGTTGACAGACTAATACACACAAAGCAATCTTGTTTTTTTCCATTTCACTTTATTAACCAGCACACAGGAGAATGAATACAAATTAAATGCTGAAATCAAAAAGATTAAGGCTACAATTTTCCAAGGCAGTTGGTATCATCACCATACTGGCAATGTGCTAAGAAAGTGACTTCAGTAATTGCTTTGCTGAGCACTCTAAAAGATTCTACTCTATCCATTCAGGTATATTATTAAGATTCCATTCCTGCTCCCGTTTTTTTGCATGTACAGTACTTCAATGGCTCCTGAATTGAATATTTTCTCTCAAGGAGGCAGGAGTCAACAGTGCCCTCCAGTGGTGGACAGAGCACATGGTTTTTGTTACACTAGCCAGTTTCAGTTGTGCAGTACAATTAATACATTTAAAGACATGAAAAATATTAAACATGGGGTTTAGAAAGAAAAACACTTCATCCTCCATATATAAGCCTAACCGTAGGAGCATAAAGAACATACTATGAGGGTTTGAACATTAGACAATAAAACAACATAACCTATAATAACCATGAAATAACACTCAAGTCAAAAGTACATTTTGTAAGAGTTAATAAAATGCACAGAGCTACATAGAGGTAAATAGAGCTACATAGTGAGTCATTGTATTATCAAATGGGAATAAATCTAAAGCCACAGGCACACTTATTCTTGATTGGACATCACTGCTACATCAATATCAGTGCTACAAGCTTGCACTCATATCCAAGGCTGTGCAAGCGTGATACGAGGGGCTGCTATTGAAGAAACTTGTCAGCAAAGGCCGGCTCCATGTAACAGTCAATTGAGCAGCCCACTTCCAAAATGAGCACCTCCCTCTGGCCTCCCCTAGTCTATACCACAATGAAGTGGCAAAACTGGCCTCCCCTAGTCTATACCACAATGAAGTGGCAAAACTGGCCTCCCCTAGTCTATACCACAATGAACTGGCAAAAAGAACACATAGCATTTAGTGCATTATGAATGCAGTCTGTTCACATTACACATATATACACAACTAAGACTGCTATACACATGCTCTCAAGGGTCACCAGTAGGGAACCCTTGGGTTATTTTCCTGATTTGAGTTTAAGGCCTTGGTAGTAGCAGGGAAATACATCTTGATGCGAGACTAGCAGCATATTCACTCTTAAGAGTCTTGGATGGGACTCTTAGGTAGGATGGGACTCTTAGGTAGGATGGGACTCTGCATAAAGGAATGTGGCAGAAGCCAGCATGATCCAGATTAGAGCCTGAACCAACTAAGGCCATTCAGAACATACAGCACAGACAGGCCTGCACTTCACAGTTCAGCAGCTTACATATACAATATAAATGGCATTCAGGAGCGCATGTTTCACTAGTTCTCTGTGAGTGAAGAATGTGCAAGCATCTGATCGTACAACTGCATGATTGTACAAGTGAGTGTGCGCACATGAATTTGTTAATTGTATGTGCTCATGTGAAGTGTGTGTGTATTACAAGGATGGCGAGTCCAGCAGTCGTTCTACAGCGGCGTTGACGTCTCCCCCGGTAGCGATGAGGGCCTGCAGGTTGGCCTCTGGGTTGAGGAAACCCATGGTCGTCAGCTGCTCCACCTGCTCCTGGAACAGCAGCTCTTCAGTCTGAGCCTACACACAAAAAGTACAATACTTTGTCTTCCACTTGGGATGATGGTCATGTGTTTAATGCTCTCCTCCCCACCATGCTGACACAACATAGGTCCAATCACAAATTAACCCCTAAATGCATGATAGGACATAGGGCTTAAAGGTTGATTGAGGATTGGGTCATACACACCACTTTGAGAGGCTTGAAGTAAAACAGGGTCCGGTTTTGGGAGAATAATGCAGATCAATTCTGGGGCTAACCTGCTGATTGGTGCTAGCGAGAGCGTCTAGCATCTGACGCACAAACTGTTGTTGTTGCCGCTGACCCGTTTCCGTGACTACCTGGGACCCACTGCTGAGGTCACTAGGGGCGGGGTCTGATGACAATCCAGGGGCAGGGTTAAGATCTGAGCCGGCGCCTCCCAGTCCAACCCTACAGGAACGACAGGCATCATGGCGTCAGCCGACCACAGCTCAACACTACGTTGCTATAGGAACTATGTGGGTGGAGTACAAAATATAGGTTGCTTAAAGAGGTACTGTACTGTAGGTCTTTCAGGTGAAAACTGAAGGTGTATGTTGATATATGGATGTTCTGACTAAGTACATGTGGAGGTATGGAGAATTGGTGTACATACCCTGGTATGAATCCAGGTGCCTCAGTGGCAAGGGTCTGCAGTCCCTGTTGGATCTGCAGCAGTGCCTGCATGGCCCTGGGGTTGGACATGGCCGACAGCATCTCAGGGTTCTGCATCTGAGGAAACACCAATCAGAGAGAGACTCACAGGGGTCAGAGGACCAATCACAGCTTACTGTATAGTCCTCCCAGCACCACTTGGTGTTTTAAGGTCACTGACCTGTTGGAGGAACATTGGGAGTTGTTGTCTCATTTGCTGCTGCAGTTGAGGGTTCCCAGAAAACAGTGGGTTGTTCAGCATCATCTAAAACATTCAGGGACATTAGAAGTGTGTGTGTGTGCGTATATGTGTGTGTGTTTATGTGTGTGTGTGTGTGTACCTGTGCTGCTAGGTCAGGGTTCTGGCTCAGGCTGTTGAGTAGGCTCCTCATGTAGGGGGCTGACAGCATGTTGTGCATCAGTGTGGGGTTCTCCGTGATCTGCTGCAGAAGACTCTGCATTGCCGGACTATTGAACATAGCTGCTATATCCACACAATAATCATTGAGGGATACAGGGGAGCTTATTAATGAAAGTGTAAGCCTACAGATTCGGTCAAGTATATTGGCACAATTCATAATTTCTTTAAAAAATATGTTGAAATTGAAAACAACATGTTTGATTTACAAAATGTACAAGGCCAATCAAAACACAATTACTGAAATTGCAATTTTTCATCTTCAAAGAAAATAAAAATAGTCTCGCTAAATTATTAAAAATTCAAATGAATTTGGTTGCAGGCAATTCATTTTTTGTTCATGTGTAATTTCTCTCACATGCGGTAATTTAAACGTCTCTACATGGAAATAAGAGCCATTCAACCAGTTAAAAAATATCTAACATTCCATTCTATTGACCTGTGTGAGAGGATAAATGTGTGTTTGTCCCACTGTTAGATGTTCTACCTCCCATGGCGGGACCTAGGTTGTGCAGGCTGGTCTGAGGGCCATTGCTGGACAGGGTGGGGGTAGTGGTGGGTGTGGCGGTGCCTATAGGGGTGTCTGTGGAAGCAGGGGGAACCCAGGGGTTGGCGAGGGGGTCTCCATTTTCCACCCGGGGGGACTGGATTTCCCCTGGTGACAAGGTCGTCGAGGAAGCAAAAGGGTTTCCTGCAATCTAAGCAAGACAGACAGAGAGTGGGTGGGTTACAGTCCAACTAGTTAGTTCATTTATCTCCAATTTACCTTTACTTGTCCTGGTCAATGATTGGCATTAAGGGTTAACATTACACTTTAAAGTTCCATCAGGAGCTGTGTGTGTGTGTGTGTGTGTACCTACCGGTTCCTGAGCAGCAGCATTCAGCATGGGTCCCTGAGCATCAGTGGACATCCTGCGGAGGGCATTGTTGCTTAGTGCCCTGTCCTGGTTGCGCAACATCTCCTGCATCATGGTCGGGTTCCGTGCTATCTCCAGGGTCTGAAGGACAAGGAGAGGAGAACAATGACACAGGGAAGAGAGAGGAGGTTCGAAAGGAATATCACAGACACAAAGGTAACCGCAACACACACACCTACCTGTCTCATGACGTCAGGGTTGTTGAACAGGTGGGCGATGTTGGGGTTGTGCTGCAGCAGCAGCTGCATCTGGGGGTTGGCCATGATGAGCTGTCTCATCATGTCTGGGTTGGACAGCATGCCCTGGACCAAGGGACTGTCCATAATCTGGGCCAGCAGCTCAGGGTTGGACATCAGCTGCCTCTGCAGCTCAGCGAGACCAGGCCCCGCAGCAGCTGTCCCTGGACTGCCTACACCTACAGGATAAAGACAAAGCTAAATGTTGAGGTAGCAAATACCCATCAGAAACATTTGGCTACCAACTCATCCATCCACCCACACACACACAGGAAGCCCCAAATCAAATAAAAACATGTCACATGCTTCGCAAACAACAGGTGTAGACTGACAGTAAAATGCTTACGGCCCTTCCCAACAACGTAGAGAGAAAGAATAGAAATGTCAAACACGTAATGATAACTTGGCTGTAAACAATACATACACAATGAGTAATGATAACTTGGCTGTAAACAATACATACACAATGAGTAATGATAACTTGGCTGTAAACAATACATACACAATGAGTAATGATAACTTGGCTGTAAACCATAAATACACAATGAGTAATGATAACTTGGCTGTATACACAGAGACCAGTACCAAGTCCATGTACAACAGATTTGAGGTAGATATGTACATATTACGAAATCAAATGTTATTAGTCACATGCACATGACTGCCTGGTATAGAGGTCTTGGATGGCAAGGAGCTCGGCCCCAGTCATGTACTAGGCCGCACGCACTACCCTCTGTAGAGCCTTGCAGTCGGATGCCAAGCAGATGCCATACCAATTGGTGATGCATCCAGTCAATATGCTCTCAATGGTGCAGCTGTACAACTTTGGGGATTGTGAGGGCCCATGCCAAATATTTTCAGCTTCCTGAGGGTGAAAGGGCATTGTTGTGCTGTCTTCACGACTCTGTTGGTGTGTGTGGACCATGATAGATCCTTAGTGATGTGGACACAGAGGAACTTGAAGCTCAAGACCCACTCCACTATAGCCCCATCAATGTGAATGGGGGCGTGCTCAGTCCTCCGTTTCCTGTAGTCTACGATCAGCTCCTTTGTGTTGCTGACGTTGAGGTTGTTGTTCTGGCACCACACTGCCAGGTTACTGACCTCCTCTTGTATAGCCTGTCTCATTATCGTCAGTGATCAGGCCTACCACCGTCATGTCGTCTGCAAACTTAATGATGGTGTTAGAGTCGTGCGCAGCCACAGAGTTGTGGGTGAATAGGGAATACAGGAGGGTGCTAAGCACGCACCCCTGAGGAGCCCCCGTGTTGAGGGTCAGTGTGGTGGATGTGTTGTTGATGAAGGGGGTAAGGGAGGGATATAGCTGGTCTTACCAAGGCTGAAGGTAGGGGTGGCTGAAGAAGCAGGAGAGGGTCGAGGGACAGAGGTAGGTTCTACAGGAGGGGGTCCAGGGACAGAGGTAGGGCCTTCTGGTTGGGCCTGTTCTGAGGCAGTGCTGTTGGAAGGAGAGGTACACAACTCCGGAGGCCTTCAACAGAAAGGGAAACGGACAGTTATAGTCCATCGATCCAATTTTGGGGACAACTTTAATGCTTTCATGTTTTCTTACCTACTCACACACAGTGTGTGAGATGTGTGTGTGTACCTGCTCTGGGTCTTGATGACCAGGTGGACGGTCAGTCCGTTGTAGATGCCTTGATGACTCAGCAGATCTGCATCTTTGAGGATCTTCCCAGCGAAGATGAGTACCAGCTGCTCCATTTGTGCCTGGAACCGCTGGGCTATCTGCTCCTTAAACTACAGAGACAGGCAGAAGGCAGGCAGGGAGAGACATGAACTAATCCCTGCCAAGTAGCAGACAGAGAGAGAAAACCCATTTTACTGTAGGCTATATCAGACATTGGGAGTCACATTTGGCCAATAACAGTAAAGAAAATGTAATCGCCATGATGACAGCATCATAAGAAAAATGTAACGTAAGTAAACAACAAACATGGCATTATTCACAAATAAGCTGATTGCATCAGTCCAGCTGTGTGTGGCTGCACCTCGGTGGGGACAGGACCACTGGCCTGGCGGCATATAAAAGTTTACATCCATGAAAACACATAGGTGTTAAAATCCCAAACATCACATAGGTCTAGTACTGTCAAGATTAGAAATCGAAAAACTATTTAGAAATAATTGACAGTTGCCACGTGTTGTTTAGACCATGTTCCGATAAGACATCGTGACTTGACCGAATAAATGGATTCCACATAAGAAGCAAATAAGACAGTTCCAATGACGGCACTGACCTGTTTGATGGAGCTGTTCTCTGGAATGGCGATTTCCTCTTTTTCCTTTGGTGTTTTCACAGTAACTCTGATGATCTTACATTCAGCAGGGAATGGTTGTTGCTCGTCCTCATCCACAGTATTAGCCATCTTTTTGCTCTCGCGGTGGGGACAGACCTATGTCTGACCACGCGGGCAAAGAACAGACTGTTTGCATAAGCGAATCTCGTAATGTGATATTTTATTTCCTGGTGTCCTAATATTGCTGATTCGAAAAATATCTGCAAACGTCATAATGGATAACAGTGCACGGATAACGTTATTTTCTTTACCTCTTAATATTTCAACATATTGTAGCCTAATTAATTTCGTTAGATGTTTCTGAACACTCGTACATTCATTCAGCTGCAGCCATGATTAAATACATTACATGCCCACAAGTATGTGGACACCTGCTCGTTGAACATCTCATGGGCATTAAAATAGAGTTGGTCCCGCCTTTGATGCTAGAAAAGCCTCCACTCTTCTGGGAAGGCTTTCCACTAGATGTTGGAACATTTCTGCGGGGACTTGCTTCCATAAGCCATAAGAGCATTAATAAGGTTGGGCGATTTTACCTGGCTTGCAGTCGATGTTCCAATTCAACCCAGAAGTGTTCAATGGGGTTGAGGTCAGGGCTCTGTGAAGGAAAGTCTAGTTCTCCACACCAATCTCGAAAAACCATTTCTGTATGGACCTCGCTTTGTGCAAGGGGCATTGTCATGCAGAAACAGGAAAGGACCTTCCCCAAACTGTTGCCACAAAGTTGGAAGCACAGTCTTCTAGAATGTAGCACAGTCTTCTAGAATGTCATTGTGTTGTAGTAACATTAAGATTTCACCAGACCATTATTTATCCAAACTTTACAGTTGTCACTATTTTCGTTGGGGCAGGTAGCGTTATCCTGGCATCCGCCAAACCCAGATTTGTCTGTCGGACTTGTCAGAGAACGCGTTTACACTGCTCCAGAGTCCAATGGTGTCAAGCTTTACACCACTCCAGCCGATGCTTGGCATTCTGCATGGTGATTAGGATTGTGTGTGGCTGCTCGGCCATGGAACCCCATTTCATGAAGCTCCCGACGAACTGTTCTTGTGCCGATGTTGCTACCAGAGGCAGTTTGGAACGTGGTAGTGAGTGTTGCAACAGAGGATAGACTATTTTTACCCGCTTAAGTGGTCCCATTCTATGAGCTTGTGCACCTACCACTTCACGGCTGAGCTGTTGTTGCTCCTAGACATTTCCACTTCACAATAACTTACAGTTGACCAAGGCAGCTCTAGCAGGGTAGAAATTTGACAAACTATGACAGTGCCACTTGAAAATCACTGAGCTCTTCAGTAAGGCCATTCCACTGCCAATGTTTGTCTATGGAGATTGCATGGTTATGTGCTCAATTTTATACACCTGCCAGCAACGGTTGTGGCTGAAATAGCCAAATCAACTCATTTGAAGGGGTGTTCATGTACTTTTGTATATATAGTGTAATTTGTCATGAAACCACAAGTTAGCATCAAAAATAGGAGAAATATAGCAGCTTGTGGTGTAGCCTACCATTAGCACATAGAAGTAATAAAACCACAATGAGACATGATTTTACACTGGAAAAGTCATTTATTTACCTTGCAGTAAAAGAAAAAAAACAACTAATTTCACACCTGTCATTTGGCATCATACCAACAAAAAAAAATGCGATGATGTCAGTCAACTTGAAATGTATCTTTATCAGAGCGTTTATTAAAAGCCTTTTCATGACTTCTGCAGTTCAACACATCCAGGAGTTGGTGTGTGGTAATACGAGTCATGCAAAACGCATGAAGACAGTAGAGAATAACAGTACAAACAAGGAGACCCTGAAGAATAGGAGTGGCTTAGTTTGTTTTTGCAGTCAATGTTCTTCCTTCTGCGGTCTTCATAGATCGGGCTCTGGACCCTTTTTCCCCTTCCTGTTTCCCTGCCAATCAGAGGAGACCAGGAAGTATGGAATGAGTACAGTGTCTTATATCAGTAGTTTGGTGGTTAGCTTGTCAGGGTCTTGACCGTCTACAAAGGCTTAAGACCGCTCAAGAGATTCAGCATTTCATGATATGATAAGACCAGCTTGTAAGTTGTTACCAAACTAACATCCTTCAACTGAACTACACTAGTTAGCATAGAGACTTATGGTAGTGAGTTGGACTGAGTGAATGGTTCAGTTTTGTGTCCTGTTCTGGAGAGTGAGGACTGCTGCAGCTGCACTGTTACCTTGGTAATCTTCCTAGGGGTGACTTCCTGGCTGATCTAAGAGGGGAGCACACACACTTGACTCACGGCTTTACACAGGTTGAACAGTAAAACAAACAAACACTGTATAGCCCTAACTCCTCTCTCAGAACCAGGCGAGAGCTGCTGATTTTAAAATCAGGCAGCGACAGAGGCACTATGTAAAAACCGCTCCGCCATTTCCTGGTTGCAAAAATTTGAATAATTTGCGACAAAACAAGTATAGTGTAGAGAAATATTGTACCATCTAAACCACTGTGTAATATATTTTCCTTAACCAAAAATATTGTTTCAGCTGTTTGAAGCTGCTGTACAAAACCGAAAGTAAAAGACAAAAAGAAAGCTTCACAACGGGAAGCATAGAAATAGCACACATAAAACAGATGTACCGCTTCTTAGACTTGCTTTCAATGCGAATGACATGTGATGGAAAATGTTATGTTTGTGCTTTTCTAATAATAATTTTCTGTAATTTATCACGAGAGATCTATAACACCCATTTCTATGTGAATTTAGTCAAGTCGCCCAAAACACTACATATTGCAGCTTTAAACTAAATATGTGTTGTATTAAGTGCCACTTGCAAGTGTGATGAGTATGTAATGTGCCGTTCTACCTGATGGTGTTTTGGCTGATCTGTTTGTAAACCTTTCACTTTCGACTTCTCTTGTTCCAGTGAGGCATGTAGTGATGTCACCTGGAGAGTGAAATAAAGGTAATTTAACAAGGTCGTCAGCCTTGCATGGCAAGTTGAAAGGTTTGAGACACACACACACACACACACACACACACCTGTGAAGACAACTCCTCTTTGATATTTAGAAGCTCTTCCACCTGCAGTAGGATCTCGGCTTTATCTTTCACTGTGGAGAAAGGGAGAGAATAAGTGAATGAGAACGTGAAGGCCTACCTAATGCATCAGTAATGGATTACAGTAGAGTCAGACTGAATTAGGAGTGCAGTAGCTGTACTCACTCTCTCCCTGCTGCAGCATCTTCAGGAGCTGGGAGTTTCTGGCTTTCACTTCTTTGTATTTCACCTGAGGATTGAGATCAGGAGCGGAGCCCATGGGGACCATATAGATTCATACGGTATAGATTTACACCAACTGTAAATGGCTGATGGCAGTATTCTGTCCTTTGTATTTTAGGCATGCTCCATTAAAGCCTAGTACCAGTATCCCTACAATGACTCACCTCCCATTGTGAAATGACCTTCTTTAACTTGTCAATTTCTTGGTCTTTCTTCTCCAGGTCGTCCTTTAGCTGCTCAGTTCGAGGGTCCTGTGAGGTGTGATGGGAGTCACAGTTAGGCTCAGAGATAAGTTACACTGACCTCCATGGTCTTACCAGCAGTCACTCAAAGGTCGTTTTGCGAAAATGTTTTTTTTATAGAAAAAAGATTTGTAGTCGGCCTTACCGGTTCATGCTCTGTTGAAGTCGTGACCTCAAGGCCAGTGCTGTTAGAAAACTGCTCACGTCTTTTTTCCTGCTGTACGATTTTGCTAACGTCATCCTCAAGCTTGTTGAAGAACTTGTCTTCTGGAGGTGCGGATGGTTTGGGCTCCTAGAGAGTGATGTCATCAATGGATTCAGAATTTGAATTATGACATCATACACAATTTGCGCTAGTTCACGTCATATCACCACCATTCCATCACATTCATCCTCACATGACAGGGTTTAAACTGTCGAAGCACTGTAAGCCCAACAAGAGTAAAACAACGTTTTCCCTCACCTCTTTCTCCTGCTTCTTACTCTGATCTGGAAAGGAGAATCATGTTTTTTAAGTCGAATACAACATGTCAAGTATTAATGAATTGTTTTTATGTCAAGTATTCATAGGTTGCACCTCCGTCACGTCATGCCATTGTTATGAACGTTGTCAAGCCGACCTCTACTTGCTGCGCTGCAGTGGTGGATAAGCCTAGTCTACGTTTTCATCTAAATTACACAATAGTGCCTTGAAATACGATAACATTGCTAAAGTAGTAAAATATTTAATAGGAACCAACTTTGCCAACATGATTATGTCGTCAATTTTACTTTACAATGATGGCAATGTTGTCATCAGCTAGCAAAGTTCGTCAAAAATATCTAGCAATGCTAACATTAGCTAGCCAAAATCAGGTGGCTTCCCCTCAATCTTAGCTAGCGAACGTTATACTGAAGTCAATCTGGTGACATCAATATTATGACAAAAGGTTTTCCTACTAATTATTTGTGTCCTTTTGAATTTCATTGCATTTCCAAGCCAATGTAATGCACTTGATGAAATTTTCACCAGCACTCACTGACAGTCGGGCATCAGTTCAAAAACAAACGTTCCAAACAATAGTGTGATTAAACATGCAACCCATGAACGTCATAAAAGAAAACAGAATAATAAGATGAGTGGGACAACTGAGAAAACAGTGAGACATGTATGGCATATCTACGCAGCACCTGCTCGAAGTGGATTGCTAAGCAAGTAGTGCTACTGCTATGATGGCACAGTATTGATGACGTTGGGCAGTGTTCAATGTTAACATAAGTGTAGCTCTCTGCCACTGGTGGTCTCACCCCCCTCCGCCTGGAAGTCCTTCAGAGAGACCGTCATCTTCTTGTCTTTTCCCTGCTGGTTCTTCTTCTTGTCCTTCTTCCCTACTGCTGCTCCTCGAGACTTGGGAGAGGGAGTGTCTGTACCATCATCATCCTGACAGGAGGCAATTTAAAAGAACAACATCTGCTTAAATGGAACATTCATTAATCTCCCCATGGTTCAGATTTTTGTCAAATAGATGTTTTGTAACAGCATGCTGCGATGGGGGCAGTGTGGTACCTGTTTATGCTGCTCAAACTCCAGTTTACTCATCATCAGTGCCTTCTCCAGGTCGGCCTCATAAAGCTCGCTCGTCAACTGCATTTGGCAGAAACAAAGACAAAAATAAAGGATAGATCAGATGGGGACTATTAGGAAAGGGGAACACCCATGAGCAATGCTCATGCCCATGTCAGGTGTTATCATGGGCCCTGTTCAGAAACAACCCCTATCCGTTAAGGACTAAGCAATCAATATAGATCTGTTTTTTTGGGGGGGGGGGATATGTAGCCTAGCATTTAAAATATACCAATGTGCCCTTGGGCTAGGCACTTAACCCTAATTGCTCTTGTAAGTCTCTCTTGATAAGAGTGTCTGCTAAATGAATAAAATGTATTAGTAATATAGCAGGACCATATTTATAACAACTATTCAATCCTCTCAGATTTCAACAAGTGTCTGGGGGGGATAGGTTGTTTCTGGACAGGGCTCTGTTCTTAGTGATGGGGTGTCTGTCGGGTTCTACCTGGTTGTCCCTTTGCTTCCATTGCTGCCAGCCTTCCGGGGGCATGGCTTGGTCCCCTGCTGCGGGATGGAGCAGCTCATTGGCCACACCCTGCAGAGACAGTGAGGGGGGCGGGGCAGAGGACTTCTGAGGGAGCTTCTTAAAGGCAAGATTTCTTAACTGGGGACAGGAGACAGGAGTCATTATCAGTCCTCAAGCTCAGGTAAATTAGTGAAAGTGAAACCTTTGAGAACCGACAATGGAAACACCAGAAATTGGTGTTGACTAGGGAGTTGAAATGCCTCTGCCAATCACCTCATTGGCCTCGCTCTGTTGCTGCTCTTTCTTCTTCTTACGCTTTTCCTTCTTCTTGTCGTTGCTTGCGGTGGATTTCCCACTGGTTGTCTTCCCGGGCCGAGTCTTTCCAGAGTCCCGGCCGCCTTTAGTCCTTCCTGACTCTGAATCGGAGTCGGAATCAGAGTCGACCTGGAGCAGGGCAAAGCGAGAGGCTGTGGTGTGGACGGAGATCATTGCTGACGCCATCTGCTGACCTGTACACAACCTAAACCCAATAAGATACACACAGGAAGAAAACATGCACGTCAAATTAGGCACCTGCTTAGCGACAAAACCATTCAAATCTAAACTTCTCCAGTACAACTCCAGCGATAAATCAAAAAACAACAATATGGAAAACGGACACAAATGTGAATGCCTGGTTCTACAATAAGCTAGACTGCCTATGTCTGATCTTTAATGAAAAAAATGTACTTTTGCTGTGTAGCCTAGTAGGAGTTAGCTACAAATGGCATGCCAGATAATGTGATAAGCAGATCCTTTTGGTGTCCATTACTGGGCATTACAGGGAAGTGCCATAAAAACCGCCATAGATTTTTCAACTAATAGCCTGTTCTTGCTGATACTTTTTTCACCGAATCGAAAACAAAGAAAATATCTTAGAAATGTCTGTTTCCAGTTGTAGGTGGTTTTACAAAAATACAAAACATGGATTTAATATCTTTGAGTTTTTGCAAATGGAAACTCACATTTTTAAGATACTTTCTTGATTCTGTGAAAAAAGTATTGCCAAGCAGTGGCGTAAAGTATTAAGTAAAAATACTTTAAAGTAGTACTTAAGTAGTTTTGGGGGGTATCTGTACTTTACTATTTATATTTTTTGACAACTTTTACTTCACTAGATTCCTAAAGAAAATATTGTACTTTTTACTCCATACATTTGGAATGCTTAGCAGGACAGGAAAATTGTCAAATTCACACATTTATCAAGAGAACATCCTTGGTCTTCCCTACCGTCTCTGATCTGGCGGACTCACTAAACACAAATGCTTCACTTGTAAATGATGTCCAAGTGTTGGAGATAAATACATTTTTAAAAAACAAGAAAATGGTCTTACGGATAGCCAGGGGCTGTCTGGTTATAAGGAATTGGAAATAGTTTTTCTTTTGATACTTTTTGAAACCAAATACTTTTAGACATTTACTCAAGTAGTATTTTACTGGGTGACTTTCACTTTAGTAATTTTCTATTCAAGGATCCGCCCCTTTTTAAAATTTAGCCTAAAATGACATACCCAAATCTAACTGCCTGTAGCAAGGATGTGTATAATCTTGGTACCATTTGAAAGGAAACACTTTGAAGTTTGTTGAATATAGGATAATATAAGACAATAGATCTGGTAAAAGATAATACATGTATTATTGTATGTATTTTTTTGTACCATCATCTTTGAAATGCAAGATTTTGGCCACTAGATGGCAGCAGTGTATGTGCAAAGTTTTAGACTGACCCAATGAACCATTGTATTTCTGTTCAAAATGTTGTACCAAGACTGCCCAAATGTGCCTAATTTGTTTATTAACAACTTTTAACTTTCAAAATTGTGCACTCTCCTCAAGCGGGGTGGCAGGTAGCCTAGTGGTTAGAGCGTTGGACTAGTAACCGAAAGTTTGCACGATCGAATCCTAGTGCTGACAAGGTAAAAATCTGTTGTTCTGCCCCTAAACAAGGCAGTTAACCCACTGTTCCTAGGCTGTCATTGAAAATAAGAATTTGTTTTTAACTAACTTGCCTAGTTAAATAAATGTAAAATAAAACACATTTTAAAAAAAACAATAGCATGGTATTCTTTCACTATAATACAATGCTACCTTATATAATGTTTACATACCCTACATTATTCATCTCATATGCATACGTTGATACTGTACTCTATATCATCGACTGCATCCTTATGTAATACATGTATCACTAGCCACTTTAACTATGCCACTTGGTTTACATACTTATCTCATATGTATATACTGTACTCGATATCATCTACTGTATCTTGCCTATGCTGCTCTGTACCATCACTCATTCATATATCCTTATGTACATATTCTTTATCCCCTTACACTGTGTATGACAGTAGTTTTTTTTTTTGAATTGTTAGTTAGATTACTTGCTCGTTATTACTGCATTGTCGGAACTAGAAGCACAAGCATTTCGCTACACTCGCATTAACATCTGCTAACCATGTGTATGTGACAAATAAAATTTGATTTGATTTGATACTGTAAATTGGACAGTGCAGTTTAATCTAACAAGAATTTAAGCTTTCTGCCAATAACAGATATGTATATGTCCTGGCAAATGTTCTTGTTACTTACAACCTCATGCTAATCGCATTAGCCTATGTTAGGGAAATCGATCCCGAAGAAGTTGAAGGTATCTTTACTTTTACTCAACATGACAGGTACTTTTTCCACCACCGTCGCCAACAGGCTATATTAGTTGAAAAATCTATGGCGACGGTTTGTATGAAACCTTCCTGTAAAAGCCCAGTAATGGGACACCAAAAATACTTGGTTATATCACATTATCTGGCATATAACCTGTAGCTATGACCCTACCTTATGGTGAGTAAGCAAAGTCGTAACACTTGAGTCTGCCTTCAGTGACTGGCTAGCTAGCTGGATGCAAATGAGTTTATTGCTAGTAGCTAACGTCAGTTAGCTAACTTACATGACATTATCATGTCACTCACAAGGACAGCTGGCTAGCTTGTTGCTGGCTTACCTGTCCCGCACTAGCACTTCTCTTCAGTTTAAGCTAGCCAACTAACGTTAGGTAGCTAAATTAGTTAACCAACTGGGTTTCAACGTTGTGCGAGTAATGTCTGCTAACTAGCTAGTTGGTTAACACCGTTTCAACGTGTAACGTTAATACAACACGGCACAGAGGGTAGTGGGCATTAGATAATTGTAGATCTAGCTAGCTAACTACCGAAATAAACAGTGTCCGTCGATTAACTTGGTTCAAAAGAAAGCATCGAATGTCGTTGCCTAGCTAACTGAGTCATATAGATATAATAGTTCTAGCTGGCTAGCATATTAGCTACATTGCATCCATACCAATGATGTAGCTCGTATGTATGACAAACTAAAATGCTTTTATAATTTAGGAATCAGATTATTAAAATATTGTACAGTGTATGTTTGAGGGGGAAATAATAATTAAGATTTAAAAAATATAATTAAAAACATACTTTCACCTGTTCGAGTAGTTAACCACACGTTCACCACTTCCAGTTGCTAAAGTACCTATGGTGGCCCAGTTGCTCAAAATGTATTCTGCAAGAAAAAAAGGGGTAATATGCGATATGGAGCAGCTCATAATATGTTGACTTCCCTTAAACAGAAGATGGAGACAGAGGTCTACTTTTCCACGAGACTGTATTCATGACAGCAACATGGTACCATTCATGATGATCATAATCATACATTGATTGTATCGCGATTGGCGATCTGCTTATTTATACAGCATTCGTTCAGGTAGGACCACTCGTTTTCAGTATTAACAAGAAGTGTAATCATACAATGTTTCCTGGCAGTATAATCATGGTCGGCGCCT
This sequence comes from Oncorhynchus tshawytscha, assembly GCF_018296145.1. Classification (NCBI taxonomy): domain Eukaryota; kingdom Metazoa; phylum Chordata; class Actinopteri; order Salmoniformes; family Salmonidae; genus Oncorhynchus; species Oncorhynchus tshawytscha. The sequence continues at coordinate 12,308,688 of NC_056432.1, forward strand.
CCATCATTTAGAATTTTACTTTAATTATCCGTGCTTATGTTATTTATTTGTTAGGGATTTTATAAATATGCAATGTGCCACCTCGACCTCTTGAAATTGGTATATGTAACCAACATGCAACAGGTGTCCTGTCATGTCTGCGAGCTTGCACCCATTGACAACGATATCCACGAGATGGCGTCTCGTGCGTCAAAGTCTGCAATGCCACCAGATCACCAGACTCAAACCAAGCCCGTCTTTTTGTAGCTATTATTTCGATTTTAATGTGATCAAATTGTTACATTTGAAACGCTGTCGAGTCCATAGCGACAGGTTTAGGCCTATTCATAGATTTAGTTGTGCACAGGTGTAGTCCCTACATAATAGCGTATGACGTTACTAAGATGTGCTGTAGCCTAGACTATGTCATGTGTAAGATGTATTAATAAACAATAGGTTTGATATATACACATACTCCGGATTTTAAATGAATTAGCCTATATGAGGGAGTAGGCTAGGCCAGTATTGTATCATAGGCCTACCAACATAGTGACAGGTTTGTTTGGTAAAAGGTTATTTAATCAACCTAATCACATTTAGGGTGAACATTCAACTCGAATTATTTACACTGGATGCTTGCCTGCTATTGCAATACTATCAGCTGTTTAACCAAACTTGTTATTTGGCTCACTGCCTCAGCTCTCTTCCTTGTTTCATTAGGCGGAAGGAGAGGGCAGATAAAGTTCTGCGCATGCTCTATAGGTTGTTTTTCACAAAATCCTCGCTTAAAGTGAGCTGAGCGACGAAAGTTCCTTGTCTTTGACTAGAGACCAACGCGCGGAAGGGCGGACGATAGCAGCACTTACTGCTGTTATTAGCCTTCACATCTCAATGAACTATTGTCAAAGAATGCACTGATCATGCCCACTGCTTTTGCAGGGCAAAAATATTGATCAGTGTTAGAATAGTGCATTTTTTCTTATGAGATTATTTTTCATAGATTTTTATTTGTAGGTAGATATTTTTCCACCATGGTGCTAGGAAAGGTAAAGAGCTTCACCGTAAGCTACGACTGTCTCAATGACAGCAATGTCCCCGTTTTCGCAAGCGGGGATTCGGTCTCAGGTAGGGTTATCATCGAAGTCACCGGAGAAATCCGTGTGAAATCTCTTAAAATTCAAGCAAAGGGATTTGCAAAAGTTCGTTGGACTGAATCCCGAAATGCTGGATCTAACACTGCCTATACGCAAAATTACACAGAAGAAGTGGAATATCTAAACCATAGAGACATCCTAATTGGACATGAAAGAGGTAAGATAGCCTAATACAACCATATTTGTAGCTAAAGAAATCACATTTTTTTCCTGAGATGCTCTGTGTAGACTAGTCATTGTGGGTCTTGAGGATCCTCACAGAGGATGCTGTTGTGCTCTCAACCTAACGTTATACGTTACAGACTGGCTAATAATGAACACAATTGAATGCATAACAGATAAAGACTGGGGGCGATCTGCGAATCAGCATCACAATCACAACACCTTTTTATTTGGTTTATTACTGGCTCTAACACATGCATATGGGCACATGCATGTATTGCAGGTCAAATTATCCTCGAGACATTTAAAACTACAGGAGGATGTTCTTCAATAAAATAAATTCCCATATCTTAAATGATTTCATCATGATACTTTAGAATTAGCCTGTGCTTGAAAAGGCCTACATGATTAATAAAATCGATTAAGTTAGCAATGTCTGAGCTGCAGACTGAATGACAGTGGTCTCTATCCTTCCTTCATTGTAGCCTATTATAACAATGATATAAATTACAACGTTTAATCAACACAGTACATTGAGGTACATAGCAGTCTCCGTTTACATATTTGTAGTTTTACAACAACAAAAAATCGTTTTTATCGAGCGATCTTGTCATGTTTAACAATTAAGCTTTTCTTAAGTTTCCACCCATTGTTCAAAGCGGTTCAATCCTGTTCAGAAACTGGATGTGTGGGGGTTTAAGGGACTGTGCTTTCTCTCCGTTGATTGGCTGAAGTGCTCATGTGTCTTCCAATGACCTAATGCTTTTGCGGAAAGTGACAGAGAAACCTGCAATTTATCCGACCTGCCAGCACAAGGTTTACAAAGTTGCATAAAAAGAAAAATAGCATTCGTTCCATTTATTTTATTCCTTAATGTGTAGGCATGTCTAGTGTTTAGTGCTACTATGTAGCCTAATATAAGCAACATTCAGATATCAAATGAATGGTGCATTAAGTCCTGCACTTGGCTATGAACTAGAAGTTGTACAATTATCAGGCCTATCTGAATGCACAACACTATAGCCTATCTGCGGATGATAAATGTACCCCTGTTTTTGTTCACTTTCAATTTACACCACTGAAACTCGGTGATCCTAAGCAGTAGAAAAGGTTTGTTAGTCTGTTGCAAATGTAAGTAGTAGATCTTTCAGCTGATTGGATAGAAAAGTCAGTCTGAGAATGTAAGTAGCTTAATTGAATATGGGGTGGAAATGCTTGCCATGAGCTATTTCATTTTCTAGGCTACAGTGTAGCCCAAACACTTATTGGCTGCTCCTGGGTATTGTCTGTAAATACATAATTGCATTTGAAATTAGTTGACAGACTGTAATTTGTTTCTTGATGGTGAAAATAATGTATTTGATCTGTCTCTGTATGGGGAATAATGTATGCATATGTTGTTAATGTTTTATATCAATTGTTGAATAGTTTGATTCGGTTTTTCTTGAAATGGTCAATGCCTTCCTTCTGTGGCTTTATTAAAATAATGTATGTAGTTTATGGATCTCAGTGGCGCTTAATAAAGGTTTAACTAATTGAATTGCTTCTTTGTCTGTCGTCTTTTTCATTCCTCTTTCCTGTCTCTTACAATCCCTGGTCCATGCTGCAGTAATTTACACGCTTCAGATCTTGAGGGGGTTGTCCCTGATAGTGAACCACTGACTGAATGCCGCACAGTGAATGCTTAATGAGAGAGCCGGGTTGGGGAAGCTGCTCGCTCCGGTTTAGGCCGGTCTTCTCCTGCTCCAGTCTGCTTTTGAGTGACAGCTCGGCAGTTGTTTACCACGACTCCGCTGCTGTTAAGGCTGGGAGGATTGCTGAGCTAGAGGAAACCGAGATCCCGCTCTAAAGCGCGTTGCTTTCAAATAGCACACAGCAAGATATATTTTCGTACTGATCATATAATGTGTAATTAATTACAGAACACCAAACTCATCTCTTCATATTACACTACATAAGGAAGAATACTCCATACTTTCAGTGTAATAAGAATTATATTATATATTTTACAGTTCATAATTGGGGCTTTTATTAAACAATATATGTTATATATGTTCTCTCTTTCAATACTGACTTACACAATGTGTCAGTGTTATTGTCCGGGACTTTAAGGTTTTTGCTAGATAACTAAATATGTTTCTAGAAAGATCTTTAATTGCAGAGATCATCATTTCACATTTTAACATTTTTCTCTCATCATTCTCATATTACAGACCTTTCAGTGCCTTCCTGGTGTCCAATAATGATATTAATAGTTATATTGTGCTCTCTCTTGTGGTGTTATTGTGTTTTATCAGTGTGTTATATCTGTGTTGTAATACGTAGGTGACGTCACACTGCATATTTCCCAGGTATGGTATACATGTGTTGGAATATTGTCCTTCTGTTGTTTCAGATGAGGACAACTCAGAAGAAGGTCTCACCACTATCCATTCAGGAAGACACGAGTATGCATTCAGCCTTGAGCTTCCACAGACGTGAGTATATACACCTAACTTGTCAAAAAACTGACTTAAGGAAAAACGTTTCTATTTAATATCTTTATGTCTTTCCTTAGTTGAAGATTGCGCTAGAGGCTGGCTTTATGTTGTCCAAAAATGACCTGTTTTTGTACCTCCTTGTCTCTCTCTGTCCCCTCTCTTATCTCTCACAGACCTCTGGCTACCTCGTTGGAAGGGAAGCACGGCAGTGTGCGTTACTGGGTGAAGGCCGAGCTACACAGGCCATGGTTTCTGCCCATGAAGACCAAGAAAGAATTTACAGTGTTTGAACACATCGACATAAACACTCCTTTACTCCTGGTGAGCTCACGGATCTGTCTGCTGTACAGTGTCTGTATGTTTGTGCGTTGTGAACTTTTAGGGTCTTGTTCAATGTTTCAGTGGGCAGCAGAGATCTATTTCCATTGGCAGCCAAGAGAGAGACTTAAATGTGGAAGTATGACAAGTGCTTAGTTACAGGTGTTGCCTAGATATAGAAAGAATTAGCAAATGCCATTCTGTGGCAGAATGTGCTAGTCACACATTTTTTGTTTTACTAGTGGACCCCAAACCCATAGCACAGAGGACACCAGTGGACATGTCTTGTGATAAAACCCTCATTTGGGCCATACGCTCCCAAGTGGAGCAGTGGTCTAAGGCACTGCATCTTAATGCACGAGGCGTCACTACAGTCCCTGGTTCGATTCTTTTGTTTGGCCGTGGTAGGCCGTCGTTGTAATTAAGAATTTGTTCTTAACTGACTTGCCTAGTTAAATAAAGGTTAAATATTTATATATTTAAAAATAAAACCTATCAGAGATTATGCTATGATCAGTTGGTAAAGTAGAGAAATCAACACATTCAAAACATGATTCAAACAAAGCGGTGTTGTTGGTCATGTATAGATGTTAAATGACAGTCGAGGGTGAATTGATCTTTAATGTTCTGTGACAGCCACTTAGTATGGTGATGACCTCTACTGCCTAAACATGTCTTCTGGGTTTATGGAAAGAAAAACTGTTTTTCTCCATGTTTTTGAGTGACGGGCCTCAGGTGCTGTGGATCCCCCCGGGGAAGATTGGGAAACGGAATACGGAAGCCTGATTCTCAAGCTCTTACATTCCATTGTTTTCCCTGTCTGTTTCACAGTCACCCCAGGCAGGTACGAAAGACAAGACTTTATGCTGCTGGTTCTGCACCTCAGGTCCAATCTCCTTAAGTGCCAAAATCGAAAGGAAGGGATATACCCCAGGTGAGGAGAACACCCTGACTCTGTCACTCGAATTGATTAGTCATTTGACACTCTTGTAGGTAAATGACTATAGATGACTGCCGTATTATGTTTGATGATGACATCTCAATCAAAGGATCTTTGGACCGATTTAACTAAACCCCTTCTTTCTTGTCTTTGCAGGAGAGTCAATTCAGATCTTTGCCGAGATCGAGAATTGTTCCTCTCGCATGGTCGTGCCAAAGGCAGCCATTTACCAAACACAGACCTTTAAAGCCAAAGGTAAACTGAAGGAGGTCAAACAGCTGGTGGCCAACCTCCGAGGGGAGTCGCTGTCCTCTGGCAAGACGGAGACGTGGAGTGGCAAAATGCTGAAGATCCCCCCCGTCTCTCCCTCCATCTTGAACTGCAGCATCATCCGAGTGGAGTATTCTCTCATGGTGAGTACAGCTACGGACCTGGGCAGACCCTCTCTTCCTCCTTCTCCCTCTGACCTTCTCTTTCTCCCTCTCCCCTTCTCTTTCTCTCTCTCCCTCTCACCTTCTCTTTCTCCCTCACCTTCTCTTTCTCCTGCTCACATTCTCTTTCTCTCTCTCACATTCTCTTCCTCTCTCTCACATTCTCTTTCTCCCTCTCAACTTCTCATTCTCCCTCTCAACTTCTATTTCTCCCTCTTCTCTTTCTCCCTCTCAACTTCTCATTCTCCCTCTCAACTTCTCATTCTCCCTCTCACATTATCTTTCTCTTTCTCCCTCTCACCTCCTCTTTCTCCCTCTCACCTTCTCTTTCTCCCTCTCCACTTCTCTCTCTCCCTCTCACCTTCTTTCTCCCTCTCACCTTCTCTTTCTCCCTCTCCACTTCTCTCTCTCCCTCTCACCTTCTTTCTCCCTCTCACCTTCTCTTTCTCCCTCTCCACTTCTCTCTCTCCCTCTCACCTTCTTTCTCCCTCTCACCTTCTCTTTCTCCCTCTCCACTTCTCTCTCTCCCTCTCACCTTCTTTCTCCCTCTCACCTTCTCTTTCTCCCTCTCCACTTCTCTTTCTCCCTCTCACCTTCTCTTTCTCCCTCTCCACTTCTCTTTCTCCCTCTCACCTTCTCTCTCTCCCTCTCAACTTCTCTCTCTCCCTCTCAACTTCTTTCTCCCTCTCACCTTCTCTTTCTCCCTCTCACCTTCTCTTTCTCTATCCAATTACTAATCTCCAATGTGGTGGTGACAATTGTCAACAGATTCAGTCACTTTGAGGTAAATCTGAACATGTAAATATGGAGTGATGTAAAATGTCAAGACACCGTTATGGGCCACATATCACATTGGTACTAGGCACATTTCCAAAGGTTTCTTGAGTTCCTAGAAAGCTCTCTTAAGTTTTCCTCTGTGACCTAGGTAGCTTTGGCAAAGACATTATCATTGTACCAGGTGTTCTCTCCATATGCAGTTAAGAGGATGAGTCTAGAATATCTGTGGCAACAGTTGTCTTAGAGGTGCTAATGACCTCTATACCCTGTCAGACTGCTTCAGGCATTCCCTTGCATCAGTGGAACACCCACATGAGATTACCTCCCATACAGAGGGAGTGTAACACTGTAGATCACACAGGTGTGTTGTTCAGTGAAGGTGGAGCTACAGTACTTACCCTCTGTTGTGTGCTGCTCACCCTCTCCAGGTGTACGTGGACATCCCCGGAGCCATGAACCTGTCTCTGAACCTGCCACTGATCATCGGCACCATCCCGCTGCACCCCGTTGGCAGCCGCACCTCCAGTGTCAGCAGCCAGTGCAGCATGACCATGAGCTGGCTAGGCATGACCCTGCCAGAGCGCCCTGAAGCCCCACCAAGCTATGCCGAGATCATGACAGAGGAGCAGAGACGGAGCCTGGAGGTGACCTCAGCCAGGGATGAGTTGGAGGGATCACTCTTTGCCTACATCCAGGAGTTCCGCTTCCAGCCCCCTCCTCTCTACTCTGAGGTACGCATCAGCAAAACGTACACCCACTACTAAGACTAACTATTTTACACACTGCACTTAGTGAACATATTCAAGTCTGGTAGCCCGAGAGGTGCCGTTCCAGTCATTAAAGCAGTGTTTCCTTCACTTCCACCAGGTTGATCCCAATCCTGATCAAGCCAGCCGGACAGAGGAGAGAAGATCTGACACCTGTCCATCACGCTGAAGGAAACTCAGAGCCCCGCCCGGAGATGTTTCGGGCGTTACTAGTCGGCTCTGTTTTTGTTTTATCCCCCCCAGCGACAGCGTTCGCATGCCGCCGTCGATGTTGAGAGAAAACAAAACAAAGAAACAAACATGGATGATACCACGGTTGAACGAAGCCCCTCCCACAGAGAGAGTCACAGGAAGTCAGTACAGGAAGACTTCCTGGCAGCCTGCCTGGCCGGGGCATGGCTAGACAAACACACACCTGACCTGTGTAAAAAGAAACCCCTGTAGTGGAGACAGCCTTGGTGGAGTGATGATGCCGTGCCAGGGCCCTGTCTGCCTATAGCTCTTAATATCCTGCTTTCTTCTGTAACCATGGCATACAGACATGGCTCTCACACAGAGCAGAACTGTCATGTCGAAATCTGAGCAGAAAAAAAAGAAGAAACAGGAAGAAGAGAAAACAATATAAGCACCACTGTCTGAAGAGCTGAGCAGCAGAGAGACTACCTTCTTCCTGTCTGAAGAGCTGAGCAGCAGAGAGACTACCTTCTTCCTGTCTGGAGAGCTGAGCAGCAGAGAGACTACCTTCTTCCTGTCTGAAGAGCTGAGCAGCAGAGAGACTACCTTCTTCCTGTCTGAAGAGCTGAGCAGCAGAGAGACTACCTTCTTCCTGTCTGAAGAGCTCAGCAGCAGAGAGACTACCTTCTTCCTGTCTGAAGAGCTCAGCAGCAGAGAGACTACCTTCTTCCTGTCTGGAGAGCTGAGCAGCAGAGAGACTACCTTCTTCCTGTCTGAAGAGCTGAGCAGCAGAGAGACTACCTTCTTCCTGTCTGAAGAGCTCAGCAGCAGAGAGACTACCTTCTTCCTGTCTGAAGAGCTCAGCAGCAGAGAGACTACCTTCTTCCTGTCTGGAGAGCTCAGCAGCAGAGAGACTACCTTCTTCCTGTCTGAAGAGCTCAGCAGCAGAGAGACTACCTTCTTCCTGTCTGAAGAGCTCAGCAGCAGAGAGACTACCCTCCACCTGTCTGAAGAGCTGAGCAGCAGAGAGACTACCCTCCTCCTATCTGAAGAGCTCAGCAGCAGAGAGACTACCCTCCTCCTGTCTGAAGAGCTCAGCAGCAGAGAGACTACCCTCCACCTATCTGAAGAGCTCAGCAGCAGAGAGACTACCCTCCTCCTGTCTGAAGAGCTCAGCAGCAGAGAGACTACCCTCCTCCTGTCTGAAGAGCTCAGCAGCAGAGAGACTACCCTCCTCCTGTCTGAAGAGCTCAGCAGCAGAGAGGCTACACTCCACCTGTCTGAAGAGCTGAGCAGCAGAGAGACTACCCTCCTCCTGTCTGAAGAGCTCAGCAGCAGAGAGACTACCCTCCTCCTGTCTGAAGAGCTCAGCAGCAGAGAGACTACCCTCCTCCTGTCTGAAGAGCTCAGCAGCAGAGAGACTACCCTCCTCCTGTCTGAAGAGCTCAGCAGCAGAGAGACTACCCTCCTCCTGTCTGAAGAGCTCAGCAGCAGAGAGACTACCCTCCTCCTGTCTGAAGAGCTCAGCAGCAGAGAGACTACCCTCCTCCTATCTGAAGAGCTCAGCAGCAGAGAGACTACCCTCCTCCTGTCTGAAGAGCTCAGCAGCAGAGAGACTACCCTCCTCCTGTCTGAAGAGCTCAGCAGCAGAGAGACTACCCTCCTCCTGTCTGAAGAGCTCAGCAGCAGAGAGACTACCCTCCTCCTGTCTGAAGAGCTCAGCAGCAGAGAGACTACCCTCCTCCTGTCTGAAGAGCTCAGCAGCAGAGAGACTACCCTCCTGTCTCATGAGGGATTTTTGCACATGTTATTCTTGGCTTAAGTTGTGTAGTTCCGTTTTGAAGAAGAAAAAATGATCCCTAATGTTTTTTTCAGCCTAGTAACATGCTGGACGAAAGAGACTGCAGGCTTAACGCCTAGACTCCTTATCCGCACAACTTCGAACAACGCAGAGAACATAGATACTTGGGGGAACGCAAGACTGAAAAGGACAGAAACGATGCACTGACCTTGTTTAATCTGTTTTAAGATGTTCTTTTTCTTGGTCACATTTCCTTAATGACGTGTAGACAGGACTTGAAAGCAGCAGCACACTCTCCATTCAAAAGCTATTGTTCAATGTCTCCTCAGTTGGCTTCCTTTTTACTTTACTAGATTCTGTCTTTTGATTTAGTTCCCAACTTAGAATGCCTTCGATCCAATCATATGTTGCTTTGTGTTTATGTTGCATTGTGTTCTGGAGAAGAGGAGCCTCAGGCCAGCACTTGCCACTCAAGTAGAGCATTAGCTGCAGAGACTTGTCAGTGTGTGTATGAGTATGCGTGCGTGTGGAATGCCCATCCTCAGTGTCCCCGTCCCTCTACTCACAGCACAGAGTGACGCAGGCTTACATACTGGCAAAAAAACACTGTAATAGGTGGTCTTCTCACTTGGCAAAAAACCCCAAGATGTTTTAATTGCACTGTTTGAAATAGTAAAAGGAGGATTTCTCATATTTTAAAATAGTATATTACCAAAACAAGAGAGAAGAGGAATACACAGAACAGCAAGGTAGCTACCGAAGACCAACAACATTCCCTTTTTGTCCATACTTCACTTGCCGACTTCATTCACCAACTACTTCATTTTCCAGACCAGTGAAGACTGAAATGCTAGAATTATATATCTAAAAAAAAGTAAGAGTACATGGTTTGATCTGCTTCTAAAAATGGGGCAGATGCAAACCCAGCCTAGCAAACTACTGGGGAATAATGGAGGCTGGTGGGAGGAGCTATAGGAGGATGGGCTCGTTGTAATGGCTGGAATTAATGGAAGGGTATCAAACATATAGAAACCACATGTTTGACCCCGTTCCTTTTATTCCATTCCAGCCATTACAATAAGCCCCTCCTATAGTTCCTCCCACCAGCCTCCACTATGTTAGATGTTGCTAAAGCTCCACTCAAACTGGCCAGAACAAATAGTGGTAGGTTGACATGAGTAATACATTGGTTTTCAAACTCATTCAACACCTAGACCAGCTAGACCAGAGCTCTGGCATCGTCTTAAGGAGGCACTTTTTGATAATAAAAACAAACAAACTAGCATTGATGGTGGGAGGTCTGTAAAAAGTCTGGTAACACATAATACTTTCTGTTGAGAAATGTAGTCAAGCAGTGTTGTGATGGACATGAATGCATTATTTCATCTTCTAAGATTAGAGACTTTTTAAAAAAGTTTACAGTTTTGAATTAGTTGACACAAGTGTGTATGTTATGTTTTTGTGCTCTGTTAAGATCCAGCTAGCAAATATAAGGATACTGCTTACAGTAACAACAAACTAGGAATTCAAGTGATCTTATCTTAGTGGCCTTGACACAGATCTGACCTAATTATGATGCTTCATTATCGAATGTCTAAACAATTTACAACCTTACTCTTTTTTTTCTCTTTTCTGTGTCTGTATGTATTAGTCATTTTAAGTTTGTCAAAGGAACAAAAAAGGGAAGAAAAAAATAGTCCGTAAAAGAAAAGAAATGACGATCCCTGGATGAGCCTTTTTGATTGTGCATTTGTATGAATGTCTTTACTGATGGCTTGGCTAGATAATGTACTAGGGTATTGATGGTTTGTTTTCCAGTCAGACAACCCCATTTAGTTCAGTTCTACTCACCTCTCAGCTTCATGGAACAGCTGTGGATCAGCAACCTTCCCTCCCCCACTGAGAATGAATCAGGTAACAAGTGGAATAGATCGATATTCTAAGATAAAATCCCTCTCACTTATTTTTGTGTTTTTTTTTTTGTTGCTTTGATTTTTATCTTAGGGAATCTGTATCGAGTTAAAAGAAAAATGAATAAGCTTAAATCAGTTTCAGGTTGGTCGATTCTATAGTCCGTTGTTTGGTGTAGTCAGTGTAGTCCAGTGTTAAGTGAGGAATCAAAATGCTAAGAATGGGAAAGTTGATCTAAAATATTTTAGAAACAAAGTGCAATATTACTCATTTGAATGTGTTTTATTCTCTATTTGTAAATCTAATTTCTCCTTTGTCTTTACAGTTTGTTGGGCATGATCGTCTATAGATATTGTATGAATATCCTGAATGATTGTAACCATTTTGTCTAGTTATTCTTTTGAGTTTAATAAACTTTTGTAAAAAATCATTAATTTCTTTGTTCTTGATGAGACCACTAATCCAACTTCAGTAGATATGTTATTTGTATTAAGATTTTTAAAAAACATGATAATTTACATCAGGTAGTCTGACATCAATTTAGTTAGGCTCAATTACCCATAGCCTATATGACGATCAAGGGCCGAACATCGGGGAAGGTGCAGCAGTCCCACATTTTGAAAGAAAACAAGCTCTCACTACCATATAGTCACTACACACACAGCCAAAGCTTCCATAATGTGCAACAGCGCCCCTGTTGGTAATTCCTAGAACTTACACTTCACTCCAATGTATTCAATATTCTAATAATGTGGGCCAGACACAAGACACACATATTGGTAGTGGTTTTCTAGAAACTAGATGTCACACAAGTTTCGGGAAGAGGCTTTCTAAACCGAAGATTTAATCTATGCCTTTCTCTAGTCCAGTGGTTCCCAAACTTTGTATAGTCCCGTACCCCTTCAAACATTCAACCTCCAGCTACGTACCCCCTCTAGCACCAGGGTCAGCACACTCTCAAATGTTGTTTTTTGTCATCATTATAAGCCTGCCACACACACACACACTATATGATACACTATATGATACATTTATTAAACATAAGAATGAGTGTGAGTTTCTGTCACAATCCGGCTCGTGGGAAGTGACAAAAAGCTCTTATAGGACCAGGGCACAAATAATAATGTAAGAATAATCAATAATTGTGCTCTTTATTTAACCACCAATAACTCACCACAGGTTAATGACAAGGGTATGCTTGAAAGGGTGCTCATTGCATTGTTGGGTTGTATTGGAGAGAGTCTCAAATAATTTTCCACACACAGTCCGTGCCTGTATTTAGTTTTCATGCTAGTGAGGACCGAGAATCCACTCTCACGTACACTACCGTTCAAAAGTTTGGGGTCACTTGGAAATGTCCTTGTTTTTGAAAGAAACGCACATTTTTGGTCCATTAAAATAACATCAAATTGATCAGAAATATAGTGTAGACATTGCTAATGTTATAAATGACTATTGTAGCTGGAAACGGCTGATTTTTTAATGGAATATCTACATAGGCGTACAGAGGCCCATTATCAGCAACCATCACTCCTGTGCTCCAATGGCACGTTGTGTTAGCTAATCTAAGTTTATAATTTTAAAAGGCTAATTGATCATTAGAAAACCCTTTTTCAATTTTGTTAGCACAGCTGAAAACTGTTGTCTGATTAAAGAAGCAATAAAACTGGCCTTTGGACTAGTTGAGTATCTGGAGCATCAGCATTTGTGGGTTCAATTACAGGCTCAAAATGGCCAGAAACAAATAACCTTCTTCTGAAACTCGTCAGTCTATTCTTGTTCCGAGAAATGAAGGCTATTCCATGCGAGAAATTGCCAAGAAACTGAAGATCTCGTACAACGCTGTGTACTACTCCCTTCACAGAACAGCGCCAACTGGCCCTAACCAGAATAGAAAGAGGAGTGGGAGGCTCGGGTGCACAACTGAGCAAGAGGACAAGTACATTAGAGTGTCTAGCTTGAGAAACAGATGCCTCACAAGTCCTCAACTGGCAACTTCATTAAATAGTACCCGCAAAACACCAGTCTCAACGTCAACAGTGAAGAGGTGACCCCGGGATGCTGGCCTTCTAGGCAGAGTTGCAAAGAAAAAGATATCTCAGACTGGCTAATAAAAATAAAAGATTCAGATGGGCAAAAGAACACAGACACTGGACAGAGGAACTCTGCCTAGAAGGCCAGCAACCCGGGGTCGCCTCTTCACTGTTGACGCTGAGACTGGTGTTTTGCGGGTGCTATTTAATGAAGCTGCCAGTTGCTCAGATGTGCACCGGGGCCTCCCACTCCTCTTTCTATTCTGGTTAGAGCCATGTTGTGCTGTTCTGTGAAGGGAGTAGTACACAGTGTTGTACGAGATCTTCAGTTTCTTGGCAATTTCTCGCTGTTACTCAATTACCTTTCCTCATCAGGGGGCTCCAGGGTTCATGACCCCTGTGAAGATCAAAGGTCACTCACAGTGGAAGAGTACAGAGATTAGACTGGTACAGTATGGCTAAAAGGTCACGGTGACCCACCTCTCCAGGACCAGCCACTGACCCCCAACATGGCACAGAAGAACATCAAATGTGACACATGTTTTATTGATTCACATTGAATTAGGATGGACCACATGCTGGACCTTTACTTAACTTGTCTCATCATAGGAATTGGACCGGGATGTTATTTAGAGATTGACCTGGTTTTCTCTGACCATGACAGATTAGAAACAACTGGGTTTTATTGTGCATGATTCCTTCCAATCAAGCAATGATATCTAAGGACAACGATCAGATGAAATACACCGGATGGGTGTTACTATCCCAGATGGGTGTTACTATCCCGGATGGGTGTTACTATCCCGGATGGGTGTCACTATCCCGGATGGGTGTCACTATCCCGGATGGGTGTCACTATCCCGGATGGGTGTCACTATCCCGGATGGGTGTCACTATCCCGGATGGGTGTCACTATCCCGGATGGGTGTCACTATCCCGGATGGGTGTCACTATCCCGGATGGGTGTCACTATCCCGGATGGGTGTCACTATCCCGGATGGGTGTCACTATCCCGGATGGGTGTGACTATCCCGGATGGGTGTCACTATCCCGGATGGGTGTCACTATCCCGGATGGGTGTCACTATCCCGGATGGGTGTCACTATCCCGGATGGGTGTCACTATCCCGGATGGGTGTCACTATCCCGGATGGGTGTCACTATCCCGGATGGGTGTCACTATCCCGGATGGGTGTCACTATCCCAGATGGGTGTCACTATCCCAGATGGGTGTTACTATCCCAGATGGGTGTCACTATCCCGGATGGGTGTCACTATCCCAGATGGGTGTCACTATCCCGGATGGGTGTCACTATCCCAGATGGGTGTTACTATTCCAATAATTATTGTACTAACTGGACATGTTGTTCCTTTCATTCAAACTGTCTTTGTACTGAGCAAAATGAAGAATGATCAAGATCTTTTGTAATGGTTCAGAACAAACAAAGCAATTGCTTACATGAATTCATTTATATTTTCACTCTGAAGATGTGTTTATAATGCCTGACATGGTTGGCATAGATGACAGATACATGACCTTATTATAATAAACCCATCAATGTAATACATAGAAAATCAATTGCACTGTCTGTCGTCTTTTGTAATAATTGATTATGAAAGAAGAAGAGAAGTATAGAATCTCACGGACAGTAGCGGGTTCATTCATTTAAAAAAATGCAATATGCTCTTGGCTCTACTCGAGCATGTGTCAAGTCAACTGAACATGGCAGTATTTTGACATTGTATTACACCCAGCTGGACGTAATCTGTTCTTTATCTGACCTCGAGCTTAAGATTCAAAACGATGTATGGCTCCTCGAAGTATGGACGCCAACCCTATTTGACAAGGCACTGTCAGGTAATCGTTACTAATGATCAATTAGCCTTTTAAAATGATAAACTTGGATTATCTAACACAACGTGCCATTGGAGCACAGGAGGGATGGTTGCTGATAATGGGCCTCTGTTTGAACCCGATGCAATGGCGAAATACTTGGCCATGTCATCACACAGTTCCATGGTTAGTGTAGGCAATATTGTACACTATTTTCCCTATTATATTTCTATGTTAACTAATCTTCCAACGTTACCATGGGTTGAAGAATGTGGCAATTTTCTGAGTGAATCCAACCACAGTTTTCTTTATTTCGTGTGGTCTCTCCAAACCTGTTTTTTGTGATTAATAAATACTTTTCTAAACCTATAAATAATCTACAAGATCAGAGTATTTTTAAATCTACCTATTGGTGCTGAAACGGAGACGAACATGCATATGTTTAGATGGCTTTCTTTCATTGATCGTTAGTATTCTGAACCCGTTTTCTTGGTTCTGTTGACAAAATCTACACCGTATTTTTTATACCTTTATTTAACTAGGCAAGTCAGTTAAGAACAAATTTTTATTCTCAGTGACGGCCAGTGGTTTAACTGCCTGTTCAGGGGCAGAACGACAGATTTGTACATTGTCAGCTCTGGGATTTGAACTTGCAACCTTTCGGTTACTAGTCCAAGGAATGGCTTAAGATAAATGTACTGAAAACCCTATTGAATGCCAGTAAGTGGGAGTGTTTTCAGCTGTTGAATGAAATGTAATCAGAGTGTGCGAGGTAGCCACACCTATATAGCCTGTTACTAGACTGAATAAGGTAAGTCTGAGTACCAAATAGTGAGAAGTGCGTCAGAAAAGCGCGCAAGAATGTTGTAAACTCCATCGGAATCTGCCCCTTAAGTGAATTATGTTTGAGAAGGAAATGTCAACCTCATTGTTGGAAAGTGCATCACAGTCGAATAGAAACAATAAGAACGTTAACTTTAACCTCAGCGTGTTTGGATTTCAATGGGCAGACTGCCACGAGGACTCGGTTCTCATGCTCACTTCCTTCTTTTCAATCCCATTTTCTATTCCAGTGATGTCATCATTTTGATTGCAGCATGCTTCTCACTGTCATAAAGGAAGGTGTCAGGGGATTGTTTCTACTTGAGTCCTGCATTGAATCCCAGCCTTAGTCTCAGAACCTTATAGAGCCAGAGTCCATTACAAGGGGTATTTGTGTGTACATGCATTTTAGAAGTGATGTTCTTTTCCGCCACCGGTCCTGCACTAACCCCAGCTCACACACTCTTCTTTAAAACCATGCTAGCAGTCTGCTGTTCATATCTGATATCAATACAGATGTTTTTCTGTTCCGTTTTGTTCGTTAGACAGCGAGGCCATAATGTTCCCAACCACTTTAGAGAGTAAGAGCGGCCTCCGCTCTTCATTATCTTGCACATCACAGAGGAGATCGGCTCATTCCAGTTTCAAGTCCTTTTTCTCTGACACCCTCTAGCAAATTACAACGGAATGGATTTCTAACAACTGGCGTAGTCATGCCATGTGGAGGGAGACATAATGCCATGTGGAGGGAGACATAATGCCATGTGGAGGGGGACATAATGCCATGTGGAGGGGGACATATAATGCCATGTGGAGGGAGACATAATGCCATGTGGAGGGAGACATAATGCCATGTGGAGGGAGACATAATGCCATGTGGAGGGAGACATAATGCCATGTGGAGAGGGGCATAATGCCATGTGGAGGGGGCATAATGCCAAAGGAGGGGGACATAATGCCATGTGGAGGGGAACATAATGCCATGTGGAGGGGGCATAATGCCATGTGGAGGGGGCATAATGCCATGTGGAGGGGGACATAATGCCATGTGGAGGGGGACATATAATGCCATGTGGAGGGAGACATAATGCCATGTGGAGGGAGACATAATGCCATGTGGAGGGAGACATAATGCCATGTGGAGAGGGGCATAATGCCATGTGGAGGGGGCATAATGCCAAAGGAGGGGGACATAATGCCATGTGGAGGGGAACATAATGCCATGTGGAGGGGGCATAATGCCATGTGGAGGGGGCATAATGCCATGTGGAGGGGGACATAATGCCATGTGGAGGGGCACATAATGCCACGTGGAGAGGGGCATAATGCCACGTGGAGGGGGCATAATGCCATGTGGAGGGGGCATAATGCCATGTGGAGGGGGCATAATGCCATGTGGAGGGGCGCATAATGCCACGTGGAGAGGGGCATAATGCCATGTGGAGGGGGCATAATGCCATGTGGAGGGGGACATAATGCCATGTGGAGGGGGACATAATGCCATGTGGAGAGGGGTGTAATGCCATGTGGAGGGGGACATAATGCAATGTGGAGGGGAACATAATGCCATGTGGAGGGTGGGGGGCATAATGCCATGTGGAGGGGGCATAATGCCATGTGGAGAGTGGTATAATGCCATGTGGAGGGGGACATAATGCCATGTGGAGGGGGCATAATGCCATGTGGAGGGGGACATAATGCCATGTGGAGGGGGGCATAATGCTATGTGGAGGGGGACATAATGCCTGGTGGAGAGGGGTATAATGCCATGTGGAGGTGGTGCATAATGCCATGTGGAGAGGGGCATAATGCCAAGTGGAGAGGGACATAATGCCATGTGGAGGTGGTGCATAATGCCATGTGGAGAGGGGAATAATGCCATGTGGAGAGGGGTATAATGCCATGTGGAGAGGGGTATAATGCCATGTGGAGAGGGGCATTATGCCATGTGGAGGGGGCATAATGCCATGTGGAGAGGGGCATAATGCCATGTGGAGAGGGGCATAATGCCATGTGGAGGGGGGCATAATGCCATGTGGAGAGGGGTATAATGCCATGTGGAGAGGGGCATAATGCCATGTGGAAGGAGGTTACTTCCTGGGGAAGATAACACTGTTTTAGTATAGTATAACCTATCACTCTGTTTAGTATAGTATAACCTATCACTCTGTTTTAGTATAGTATAACCTATCACTCTGTTTAGTATAGTATAACCTATCACTCTGTTTTAGTATAGTATAACCTATCACTCTGTTTTAGTATAGTATAACCTATCACTCTGTTTTAGTATAGTATAACCTATCACTCTGTTTAGTATAGTATAACATATCACTCTGTTTTAGTATAGTATAACCTATCACTCTGTTTAGTATGGTATAACCTATCACTCTGTTTAGTATAGTATAACCTATCACTCTGTTTTAGTATAGTAAAACCTAATACTCTGTTTAGTATAGTATAACCTATCACTCTGTTTTAGTATGGTATAACCTATCACTCTGTTTAGTATAGTATAACCTATCACTCTGTTTTAGTATAGTATAACCTAACACTCTGTTTTAGTATAGTATAACATATCACTCTGTTTTAGTATAACCTATGACTCTGTTTAGTATAGTATAACCTATCACTCTGTTTAGTATAGTATATCTTAACACTCTGTTTTAGTATAGTATAACTTAACACTCTGTTTTAGTATAGTATAACCTATCACTCTGTTTTAGTATAGTATAACTTAACACTCTGTTTTAGTATAGTATAACCTATCACTCTGTTTTAGTATAGTATAACTTAACACTCTGTTTTAGTATAGTATAACCTATCACTCTGTTTTAGTATAGTATAACTTAACACTCTGTTTTAGTATGGTGTAACCTAACGCTATGTTTTAAGAAGCTGAGGTGGGGTGACTGAGTGTTTTACTGTGTTTTTTAATACCTTCCTCCCTCTGGGGGAATGAGCTTCCTATTTTAGACATGGCTGACTCATGGTCCAGCCTTCCCTCTTGGATCAGGCCCTCTCTGCCCGATCTGTTTCTCTTGAGTCACAACAAACCCAGTCCTCCCCTACCACCCCATGACTGAGTACAGCAAACCAGCCTGAGAGCTCTGCCTGCCAGTCCCAGAGAAGAACATGGCCCATTCCCCTCTCCCCACTGCTCCGCACAGGCATTCTTTCCAGTCATACAATATCCAGCCTCTCCCTCCCCTCTATCCCTGAGGGCAGCACAACATTTTTTTCTTTACCTCTCCATGTCAGTGCCTGTCCAGCCCGTCTAGCCATCATATGATACCATTCTCTGTTTTCTTGCCTCAAGGAAAACAAGGTTCACTAATAAAGAAATGCATCTGTGTATGACTATCTGGTATCTGGTATTGAACATCACTTGTGCAACGAGAACTTAAAACCTACAAGCTCTAGGTAGGCGTCAGGGTGTTGTGTTTGGAATCCACCATCACACAGTTCCACATCTCTGTACCAGATCTCTGTACAACACCCTCATAGAAGAGCCGACTCTTATCGTAGGGAGGCCGAGTCAGACCATCCACTGCAAATAGGACACTGCACACCAGTGGTGGAAAAAGTACCCAAATGTTATACTTGAGTAAAAGTAAAGATACCTCAATAGAAACAGACTCAAGTAAAAGTGAAAGTCACCCAGTAAAATCCTACTTCACAAAAAGTAAAACAAATATTTGTTTTAAATATACTTAAATATCAAAATGTAATTGCTCAAATATAGTTAAGTATCAAAAGTAAAAGTATAAATAATTTAAAATTCCTTGTATTAAGCAAACCAGACAGCATGATTTTCTTGTTTTTAAAATTTACAGTTAGCCACGGGCACACTCCAACACTCAGACATAACTTACAAATAAAGCATGTGTTTAGCAAGTCCGCCAGATCAGATGCAGTAGGGATGACCAGCGATTTTCTCTTTAACTGCGTGAATCAGACAATTTTCCTATCCTGCTAAGAGTTCAAAATGTAACGAGTACTTTTGGGTGTCAGGGAAAATATATGGGGTAAAAAGTACATATTTTTTTTCAGGAATGTAGCGAAGTAAAAGTAAAAGTAGTCAAACATATAAACAGTAAAGTACAGATACCCCCAAAAACTACTTAAGATATTTTTACTGAAGTACTTTATAACACTGCTGCACACTATCACCACACACTAATAACTATGACTTTACAGATTTCTTCTGGCCAAGAATTATTCAGGAAAGGCATATTTTATGTACACTACTCAGTAAACTCCTCAATAATAAACCCATCCAAATCAATCCTGTCAATAGTGAAGCACTGTCCCCGCAGTCTGATCGTCCAAAAATAGGCTTTTCTTTTCTCTACTAAATCCCAAGCTATGACAATCCTCCATCACTTTAATTTTATCTATCATAAAAATATAGAAACACATCCTTAAAAAGATGTCTTCTGCCAAAGGCTGAGGGGTTATTTAGGTCATATTTTCTCCTGACATTTTGCTCTCAGTACACACTCGGTGGTAAATGTATCCTGCTCTGTCAGGCACTTTATGGGGCAGTGAACTCAGCTCTCTGGGCTCGCTGGAAACAGGACAGGGACACTGTCTGTTGATACCCTAAATAAAGACTGACATGAAAAGTGAAAAGTGACAATTTCAAAGTGGTGCAGACGTTGTTTGATTGCTTACCCAGGACCTACCTCTGAATGCCAGATTGGGTCCTTTATTGACTGGATGTGATCGGACAAGTGGCCTTTACCCTGGCGACATGCAAAATATTTGTTTTAAATGTTGAGGAGTGGGTCAACTGGCCATGCTGTTTGCCAGTTTCTCTAGGTGGGTTTTCATTAAGGCACTGTGGAGAGACTGAATGACCTTTAAGAAAGGGAAACTGTCCTGAGAGTGGAGTTTATCAGAGGATCATAAAAAGGTCTCTGTACTGAATGGCCTCAGGACAATAGAAGTGATGCCTTACAGAAACAATAAAGGGCACAACAGACACAACCATAAAGGACACAATAGTGTGTGTGTGATTGGTAATATAATATATTTTGATTCTTGGAAACAGCGCCATTGATTACAAACACGTTGCAGTAAAAGAGTTAGGGCCCTCACTATTTCACCTTACTTAACAGATGGATCAGAGCCACAACGGATAATGTCCAAGACATGCCACAACAGAATAAATGTATAAATACCTCTAAACATATGTATTGCAATGCACTGCTCACATTATATGTTGCCCTAGTTGTGCTGCCAGGTATCTCAATGTCGGTTTCATGTTCCAGAATTTTCCTGGCACCACATCCCCACCCCGAATGTAGTTCTGTCCGGTTTGAATTCCACAGCCCACACCGAGCGGTAAACATGCTGGTCACCTCAGTTGACATTTGGTCAGGCCATGAGAGGAGTCTAGAGGATGGAGCAGGCAGGAGTTGCACAACAATCCCCCAGGACTGGACCTGCTACATACGTTTTTTTGGATTATGTTTCTGATCATCTCTCAGCAACAGCCTCGATTGTGAGTAAATGACAGTTTGACGAAAGCCACCAGGGGATCAAAACCCGAAACAAAATTAGAGAGGTTGAAATGGTGATTTGAGATGTCTTCCAACTCTGGGCAAAAGGCCAATGTTATACAACTGTTTTAATTAAATGTTATACAACTGTTTTAATGAAATGTTTAGCTCAAGAAGATTTAGGGGGAATATGATTTATGCACATGAATACTTTTTTACCTTCTCTCTCTTCTTGCCCACGTGCCAAATCCTAACAGGAAGCATGCTCCTTCAGTTTTCTGTATTCTCTTGTTCTATAATTGAGTCACTCTCCATCTTTGTCCCACAGAGGCCTATAGGGAGAGAGAAAGACAGGGAGGCAGAGGTCATTGGGGCAAACTGCAGAGGTTCTTCTTGTACTAAGCTTTAGTTAGCAGGCTCTCACCCACTGATTAAACAAGGATTTGGAGATGGCTAGAATAATGTTAGTAGTGAAGTGTGAGAGCTGCCTCATGTCGAGAGAAAGGTGGTCGAGGGAAAAGGGGGTAGGTTCCTCTGTCTCACCGAGAGTGACTCTACCTCTACCAAGGAGCTAACAGGATATGTGAACGATTTTCAGCCCCTGTCCTCATCCCTGCCTGCCCCATTGCCCATCTCTGAGGTGAACCTGCAAGCACTCCTCATTGACAGTGTCTCAGGGAGGCGTGAACCCAGAGCGGCCTGCTCAGGGTCTCTCCTCGTCCATGTTATTAGCTCTGTTCTAGAAGGCGTGGCTCTCCTTCATGAGGGCAGCAGAAGATGAACAAAACTGGTTGAGACTGGCCACAGCCGGGGAGAGAGCGAGCGGGAAGTGATATAGAGGTTCAGTGTACTCCTTGGTGCAGATAGCTGCCGGGGTTAGAATGCTTTTACAGGCCTCTGCACATCGTCTGCTACTTTGCGGCTGCACGCGTGCGCACTCACGCACACACACACACACACACACACACACACACACACACACACACACACACACACACACACACACACACACACACACACACACACACACACACACACACACACACACACACACACACACACACACACACACACACACACACACACACACACACACACACAGATACGAGCAGGACACAGTTATACAAGATGGTGTGTTGTAAGACCAGTTCAGTCCTCTATGATAGCAGTGAGACACAAATACACCAAGCCTCTATTCCCAGTCTGTGGAGGTGTTCAAAATAAGTGGCAAGCCGTCAGTGCAGCGCGCTGGCTTCTGTGTGAACGAGGGTTTAACCAGTCCCTGTCACATACAGCTGTAGGGTTTAACCAGTCCCTGTTACACACAGCTGCAGGGTTTAAGAAGTCCCTGTCACACACAGCTGTGGGTTTAACCAGTCCCTGTCACACAGCTGCAGGGTTTAAGAAGCCCCTGTCACACACAGCTGTGGGTTTAACCAGTCCCTGTCACACACAGCTGTAGGGTTTAACCAGTCCCTGTCACACACCACAGCTGTAGGGTTTAACCAGTCCCTGTCACACACAGCTGTGGGTTTAACCAGTCCCTGTCACACACAGCTGTGGGTTTAACCAGTCCCTGTCACACACAGCTGTTGGGTTCTGCCAACCATTCAGGAGGGGCGGGGTGAACAACAGAGGCTTTCGCACGCCATATGACCCAGTAACTTTGTCTAGATTCCTCCAACCCCCCCACCCCGACCCTTTTTAGTAGACCAAAGTCAAACAGGATTATGTTTAACTGCTGTTCAAGACGTTCACAGGCGTTCAAGCTGGCCCTCACTAAGGCATCATACTAAAAGCCCTTTGACCTTTGAGGGAGTGGACGGAATGCCAAAAGCCCATGTTATCAGACTGAGGTGTCATCAGCTTGACATAAAAACAGGGTCAACTGTCTGGCCATTCGGAAAATGACATGCATCTGCCCAAGTGGTATCTAAATAGCCTATTTGTTATTAACTAGCACTTTAACCTGACCTTAAATCAAACAAGTCAACGTTATTTAGTCCTCTCCTCACTGACCAGTCTTGTTCAGATTCAATAAAAAGTGGATCAAACATGTAAATCTACAGGACGTTTAGGCCACTCCTGAATATATGTCAATGTCTTACTGTAAATTTATTGGCCACTTCACACCTGATAAAGCAGCTGTATCTTTACTGAACCAGCTAATCATAGCCTGACCTACAGTATAACCAATCATCTGTCCTGTCCTATTCTCTTCTAACCTGCTATCTAGCCAGACCCTCCAACCTCCCCCCCTCTCTGTAAGCACTGGGCAACAGTTTCCTCCCTGTCCAACAGCCCCTCCTATGGCAACCCACCTTGTCCCACAGCCTTTCCTCTGGAGACCCGCCCCCCCCGTCCCACCTCCGTTCCACAGCCTCTCCTCTGGAGACCCCGTCTCCCCGTCCCCCTCCGTCCCACAGCATTTCCTCTGGGGACCCTGTCCCCCCGTCCCCCTCTGTCCCACAGCCTCTCCTCTGGGGACCCCGTCCCCCTCCGTCCCACAGCCTCTCCTCTGGAGACCCCGTCTCCCCGTCTCCCCTCCGTCCCACAGCATTTCCTCTGGGGACCCTGTCCCCCTCCGTCCCCCTCCATCCCACAGCCTCTCCTCTGGGGACCCCGTCCCCCGTCCCCTCTCCGTCCCACAGCCTCTCCTCTGGGGACCCCCCTGAACACCCTAGTCCTTCAGTGCTCACTGAGTCCCCTCTGCTGCTCACCCACCCTCCCCCTTCCATTCTGTGCATGACAGGCCATGTTGACTTGTCTGGTACATACTGTACTTAATCAGACCTAGGGCTGGTTACAATCCGTATCGTGGAAGTGTCCCAGAAGGTCCGCGTAAAAATTGAAAGGTAATTTACGATTGTGCCATCATATGCAGCTTTTATCTTGAATGCCTTTAATTCTCAATTGCGCTACAAAGTGGATCTTCAGCACTGCGGATTGAATAGAACCCCTAGTGGATAACTGTGATAACTATAGTTCTGGAAGGCCAAAGAGATTGACCCCAGGCACAGAAGTATCCCCCTAGCAGTAGAGGAGATGATGTTACAGCAGTCGATGTACAGATAGAACAGTACTCTACACAGCACAGTCATTTCACATTGCTATGCTCTTCATTTTGACTCACTCTTCCCCCTCACATCCTGCGCTGCCCCCACCACTAACCTGTTCCCTCAACAGGGTTCAAAGCCATTGGCTTGTGACTGTGCAGGTGCTGTGAGGAAAAATGTAGTGGTTCAGCCTGTGATCGTCTAGCCCTGCCAGAGCCCTGCTTTATGTAGAACACATCAATCACCCAGGGAGAGCAGACACACAGGCACGACACAGACACAGAGACCCACTCATCTCCCACCGCCCTGGGTACTCATCCTGCGCAGGTCCCTTCCCTCCACAGTGGGCTTGTAAAGCCATGTGTCCATAAATTCACAGAGCGCTGACTCTGACTCCCACTGAGTTTGATTTGGGGTCAGTTTCTGAGAAAGAAGAAACACAGGGAATGCTAGAGCTATGAAAGGGCCCGTGTGTAATATGCGGGGGTCATGTAACAGAAGCACAAATCATAGACGTAAGACCGAATGTTTTCGCAAGAGAACGACGTGTCGTAAACTTGAGAGGAAAGTGTGGTGCTTATACAACAGTTTCTCTGAAAGACGATTTAACGCTTTAGCCTGATTCTATATGCTTGTTGTATTCATCGAGACACTGTGATGTGCTTGGTAACTGAGCAGGGCCAGCCCTGGACCTTCTGTCGCCCCCTTCCTATCCCCGCTAGGCTATGTACTGCCTTAATCACTGATCATCTTCATCACATGCAAACATTAAAAAACACTACAATAGTTTCATTGGCATATTCATTTTGATTCATTTTTCACAATTGGATAATCCGGTAAAAACACACTCATATCACCATAGCTACCAAGGATAGTGGGAGTGAACTTCGGGAGAAGCGGGAATGGGGTGAGGGCGGGAACTGCAGCAACCACTATGAGCTGGTGGCTGGTGCACCGCAGGCGGCGTAGTAGCCAATCAGGAGCAGCAAAATTTCCAAAATGCCGGCCCAAATTCAAGTTTTTGCCTTAGGCGACCATCTAGTCTTGCCTAATGGGAGGGCCGGCCCTGTAACTGAGTATCCTCTGTCTCTTTAGCTGTTCCTCCACCATTTTGATATGATTTCTTTTCACTGAATTGTATCATTCACAAGGGAAATACAACGTCAACTGACTTGAATCAACTGTTTACCATCACAGATCCATTTTTCATTTTCCATTGATTTTGCCTTGTCTTCCATCACACTTGGTTCCAATCCCATCAATTACATGTTGTGTATTTAACCCTCTGTTTCAAATCCAAATCAAATTTTATTTGTCACATACACATGGTTAGCAGATGTTAATGCGAGTGTAGCGAAATGCTTGTGCTTCTAGTTCCGACAATGCAGTAATAACGAGCAAGTAATCTAACTAACAATTCCAAAAAAAACTACTGTCATACAGTGTAAGGGGATAAAGAATATGTACATAAGGATATATGAATGAGTGATGGTACAGAGCAGCATAGGCAAGATACAGTAGATGATATCGAGTACAGTATATACATATGAGATAAGTATGTAAACCAAGTGGCATAGTTAAAGTGGCTAGTGATACATGTATTACATAAGGATGCAGTCGATGATATAGAGTACAGTATCAACGTATGCATATGAGATGAACAATGTAGGGTAAGTAACATTATATAAGGTAGCATTGTTTAAAGTGGCTAGCGATACATTTACATAATTTCCCATCAATTCCCATGATTAAAGTGGCTGGAGTAGAGTCAGTGTCATTGACAGTGTGTTGGCAGTAGCCACTCAATGTTAGTGGTGGCTGTTTAACAGTCTGATGGCCTTGAGATAGAAGCTGTTTTTCAGTCTCTCGGTCCCAGCTTTGATGCACCTGTACTGACCTCGCCTTCTGGATGGCAGCGGGGTGAACAGGCAGTGGCTCGGGTGGTTGATGTCCTTGATGATCTTTATGGCCTTCCTGTAGCATCGGGTGGTGTAGGTGTCCTGGAGGGCAGGTAGTTTGCCCCCGGTGATGCGTTGTGCAGACCTCACTACCCTCTGGAGAGCCTTACGGTTGAGGGCGGTGCAGTTGCCATACCAGGCGGTGATACAGCCCGCCAGGATGCTCTCGATTGTGCATCTGTAGAAGTTTGTGAGTGCTTTTGGTGACAAGCCGAATTTCTTCAGCCTCCTGAGGTTGAAGAGGCGCTGCTGCGCCTTCCTCACGATGCTGTCTGTGTGAGTGGACCAATTCAGTTTGTCTGTGATGTGTATGCCGAGGAACTTAAAACTTGCTACCCTCTCCACTACTGTTCCATCGATGTGGATGGGGGTGTTCCCTCTGCTGTTTCCTGAAGTCCACAATCATCTCCTTAGTTTTGTTGACGTTGAGTGTGAGGTTATTTTCCTGACACCACACTCCGAGGGCCCTCACCTCCTCCCTGTAGGCCGTCTCGTCGTTGTTGGTAATCAAGCCTACCACTGTTGTGTCGTCCGCAAACTTGATGATTGAGTTGAGGCGTGCGTGGCCACGCAGTCGTGGGTGAACAGGGAGTACAGGAGAGGGCTCAGAACGCACCCTTGTGGGGCCCCAGTGTTGAGGATCAGCGGGGAGGAGATGTTGTTGCCTACCCTCACCACCTGGGGGCGGCCCGTCAGGAAGTCCAGTACCCAGTTGCACAGGGGGCGGGGTCGAGACCCAGGGTCTCGAGCTTGATGACGAGCTTGGAGGGTACTATGGTGTTGAATGCCGAGCTGTAGTCGATGAACAGCATTCTCACATAGGTATTCCTCTTGTCCAGATGGGTTAGGGCAGTGTGCAGTGTGGTTGAGATTGCATCGTCTGTGGACCTATTTGGGCGGTAAGCAAATTGGAGTGGGTCAAGGGTGTCAGGTAGGGTGGAGGTGATATGGTCCTTGACTAGTCTCTCAAAGCACTTCATGACGACGGATGTGAGTGCTACGGGGCGGTAGTCGTTTAGCTCAGTTACCTTAGCTTTCTTGGGAACAGGAACAATGGTGGCCCTCTTGAAGCATGTGGGAACAGCAGACCGGTATAGGGATTGATTGAATATGTCCGTAAACACACCGGCCAGCTGGTCTGCGCATGCTCTGAGGGCGCGGCTGGGGATGCCGTCTGGGCCTGCAGCCTTGCGAGGGTTAACACGTTTAAATGTCTTACTCACTTCGGCTGCAGTGAAGGAGAGACCGCATGTTTCCGTTGCAGGCCGTGTCAGTGGCACTGTATTGTCCTCAAAGCGGGTGTTTCCCCTCATGTCCGTGTCGGTGATTGTTCTTTGTATGTATTGGTGCTTTGTATGTTATGTTGTTCGATGGGTTTTGTACCCACGTTCTTTATTTTGTAAATGTTGGTTTGTAGAGTTTGTGAGCATTTATTAAAATATTCTGTTTAAACCAAGTTTGTTCTCCTGCGCCTGACTTCCCTGCCACCAGCACGCACCCCATTACATGTATACAGTTTCAGAACACAGACTCATTCCAGGGTTTTTCTTTATTTGTATTATTTTTGACCTTGTAGAATAATAGTGAAGACATCAAACTATGAAATAACCCATATGGAATCATGTAGTAACCAAAAAAGTGTTAAACAAATCAAAATATATTTGAGATTCTTCAAAGTAGCCACCGTTTGCCTTGACAGCTTTGCACGCTCTTGGCATAGTAAAAATAAAGAAAAACCCTTGAATGAGTAGGTGTTCTAAAACTTTGGACCGGTAGTGTACCTTATATGTGTTATTAAACAACAACTTGTTATGACCTGGATTACAGTTGAGATTACATTAAAAGTACATGGTGCAAATGATCAATGCTGTTTGAGATCCATCACAGATTATTGCAGCAATTGTGAAGATCTCCGCAGACCTGCGACCTTTGCATGCTATCTTGAACATGCTCACTTTCCATTTAAAGGAGATGTATCTAATGCTTGGATAGTTTCATCTGATCCACTGACTTAACCTTATTCTTTAACTTACTTTTTTGGTTAAGTTGGAGACGTGACTCCAACATATAATTTGTTAACACGTTAATATGCTGTTAACAGGCTATTTACTATATTGCAAAAGTGTGTATTTACTTAAAAAATCTTTAAAAATTCTTTAAAAAATATAAAATAATCTGAATAGCCAATGCCTGCACATTCAAATGGGTGTCTTGAAGAATGCCAACTAGACTGAATAGATATTTCTCTTACAGGTGTTGTGCTGAAAAGATATGGGGAAAGACAAGGCAACACGAAATTGTGAAAAGCTGACATTTCATAGGTGTTACGGATACCGGTATCCTGCGTGTATTTCTTATCTCTCCTTCTCCCCTCACAGGTGACAATCGTCATCCCCCAATCAGAAGACACCTGCTCCCTTTCCCCATCACTTTCCCTTGGTGAAAACCCCTGTCAGTTGTTTTCTCATGAGTTCAATCTCTCTGTAGATCTCTGGTTTGGTTTAGCAACTACATGTCACTTTGTGTGTTACCCTGTGAGTATTGTTTTGTTATGGTGTTTGACTGTTTGTTTGATGGTGGGTAAAGGGGGTACCAAGACAAGTTGCCCATGGGCCTACATTACCCGTAGGAATACTTTGTCTAAGAACACTCGTTAGAACTGGACGGGACCACCCGCTGTAGGCTAGTCTAGCTTAGGGGTGTTTTTTTATATTTGTTTCTTTCCTTGGGTCCAGCTCAGCCCTTTTTCCTGCCCCCCTTTACCGTGTGTTTACCAAATAAACCATGAGTGTTTGACGGTAATTTAGTTGTCTGTGGTTTCTTTTCTCACTGTTACTTTTTCACTGTTATAATTTGCATGAGTTGTTAGGGGTCTCGATACCCCCCCCAACACAAAAGAAGTTATCAATGTGATAACATGATCCATCGGTCAAGTAAACAGAAAGAAAGCAATTTAATGAACAAATATTCAAACATTGATAACACATTTTACAATCCTGTTTACCTGGTATGAATTGCAAATGTACTGTATATGGTAACAGCCTGGTGCTTGTTTCAGTGAACCCAAAATAAAACATCAACATTTTAAAAGAGACAGAAGGGGGGGTCTACTGTATGTGGTTTATACATTAAGCCAAAGTGTGTGCAAGTACACATGGCTCCTGTATATTTGTGTGTCTGCTGTGAAAGAGGGAGAAAATAATGTTATTTTCTTCTCAGACCAAGAGAGAGCGAGACAGTTCTGGTGGGAAGATGTTGAATCACTTAGGAGGACTGGAGACTGGGAAGTAGGATGAGTCATCATCAGTCCCCAGGCACTGTGCTAGACATCTGAGTTACAGGCCTGCCACTCTCAGGAGCTGAGACCGGGACTGTAGGGGAAGGAGAGGGACTGGTGGGTTGAGCGACCCAGTGACTTTATAGAATGTTTCAAACTTGTCTACACTTGAGACAACATGTTCTCTTCATACAAATATTCCCTTGTAAAGGCTTGATACAAATCTGTTGTATATTCTATATTTGAAATTCTTTAAATTTGCCAACATTTGCCTTGATGACAGCTTTGCACAGACTTAGCATTCTCATAACCAGCTTCATGAGTTAGTCACCTGGAATGCATTTCAAATAACAGGTGTGCCTCGTTAAAAGTAAATTTGTAGAATTTCTTTACTTAATGCGTTTGAGCCAATCAGTTGTGTTGTGACAAGGTAGTGGTGGTATACAGAAGATAGCCCTATTTGGTAAAGGACCAAGTCCATATTATGGCAAGAACAGCTCAAATAAGCAAAGAGAAAAGACAGTCCATCATTACTTTAAGATATGAAAGTATGTCAAACCTGAATATTTCAAGAACTTTGAAAGTTTCTTCAAGTGCAGTAGCAAAATCCATCAAGCGCCATGATGAAACTGGCTCTCATGAGGACTGCCACATGAAAGGAAAGCCCAGAGTTACCTCTGCTGTAGAGGATCAGTTCATTAGAGTTACCAGCCTCAGACATTTCAGCCCAAATACAGTGGGGAGAACAAGTATTTGATACACTGCTGATTTTGCAGGTTTTCCTACTGACAAAGCATGTAGAGGTCTGTTATTTTTATCATAGGTACACTTCAACTGTGAGAGATGGAATCTAAAACAAAAATCCAGATAATCACATTGTATGATTTTTAAGTAATTAAATAGCATTTTATTGCATGACATAAGTATTTGATACATCAGAAAAGCAGAACTTAATAGTTGGTACAGAAACCTTTGTTTGCAATTACACAGATCCTACATTTCCTGTAGTTCTTGACCAGGTTTGCACACAATGCAGCAGGGATTTTGAACCACTCCTCCATACAGACCTTCTCCAGATCCTTCATCTTTCCGGGCTGTCGCTGTGCAATACGGACTTTCAGCTCCCCCCAAAGATTTTCTATTGGGTTCAGGTCTGGAGACTGGCTAGGCCACTCCAGGACCTTGAGATGCTTCTTACGGAGCCACTCCTTAGTTGACCTGGCTGTGTGTTTCGGTTCAAACAGGTGCCATTAATACAGGTAACGAGTGGAGGACAGAGGAGCCTCTTAAAGAAGAAGTTCCAGGTCTGTGAGAGCCAGAAATCTTGCTTGTTTGTAGGTGACCAAATACTTATTTTCCACCATAATTTGCAAATAAATTCATAAAAAATCCTACAATGTGATTTTCTGGATTTTTTTTCTTATTTTGTCTGTCATATTGTACCTATGATGAAAATTACAGGCCTCTCTCATCTTTTTAAGTGGGAGAACTTGCACAATTGGTGGCTGACTAAATACGTTTTTGCCACACTGTATCTGTCCTTTGGTCTGAGTCCAAATTTGTCTTTGTGAGATGCAGATTGGGTGAACGGATGATCACATGTGTGATTCCCACCGTGAAGCATGGAGGAGGTGTGATGGTGTGGGGATGCTTTGCTGGTGACACTGTCAGTGATTTATTTAGAATTCAAGGCACACAACCAGCATGTCTACCACAGCATTCTGCAGCGATACGCCATCCCATCTGGTTTGTGCTTAGTGGGACTGTCATTTGTCTTTCAACAGGACAATGACCCAACACACCTCCAGGCTGTGTAAGGGCAATTTGACCAAGAATGAGAGTGATGGAGTGCTGCATCATTTGACCTGGCCTCCATAATCCCCCGACATCAACACAATTGAGATGATTTGGGATGAGTTGGACCTCAGATTGAAGGAAAATCAGCCAACAAGTGCTCAGCATATGTGAAAACTCCTTCAAGATGATTGGAAAAGCATTCCAGGTGAAGCTGGTTGAGAGAATACCAAGAGTGTGTAAAGCTGTCATCAAGGCAAAGAGTGGCTACTTTGAAGAATCTCAAAAAATACTTTTTGGTTACTAGATGATTCCATATGTGTTATTTCATAGTGTTGATGTCTTCGCTATTATTCTACAAGGTAGAAAATAGTAAAACATAAAGACAAACCCTTGATTGAGTAGGTGTGTCCAAACGTTAGACGGTATTCGAGCACGTTGTTCAGCTTTTCATGACCTTGTAAAACACATTTCACTGCACCGACAGTATCTGGTGTATGTAACAATAAAACATCTTATTATGTATTTATGTGCTGCCGTCAGCCATATCAGATGATCCTCCTCAGAGCCAATCGTAGACATATTTCCTCCTTCCACTTTTTGAGAAGGGAAATATCCTAAAGATCTATTTCTGCTGCAGCTCCCCTCATAACTCCTGACATAAGTAGCTGAGGACAAGTGTTGGCTGGTGGTTGTGCTACTGGACATCCCCCTGGACGCACAAACAGACCCCCAACAGTCAGATCTGTGGCAGCTCCACCTGCGTCAGTTACACCAGGCCATGGAGTGATAGCAATTATACTTTGTCACCCACAAGCAAAATAAACACGGCACCTTTCAATATTCAAAATCAATGTATTAGAAGAGCGAAACGAACATGAACAGAAAGGTTGAGGCTGGACGCGTCTAATCAAAATAGTTTGGATTTGTGAAAGATGTTTAATACTGCAATGGACCAAATCAGGGTCACACAGAGTGATTCTTGGCAGTCTTAAACAGTTATACACGTCACACACATGGCTATGGGCTTAAAACAAAGAAGACACCTGTACCATGTCAGACATAGAGTTGAAGTGTAATACATGTTTTTGTATTAACTAAAGGAATAAGAGGAAGTGAATCTCTGACTACATAAATAAGAGGAAGGGAATCTCTGCAGAGCCCATGAGCTGGTGTTCTCAGTGTCCAACAATCCAAACTGACTACATTAATAAGAGGAAGGGAATCTCTGCAGAGCCCATGAGCTGGTGTTCTCAGTGTCCAACAATCCAAACTGACTACATTCATCTTCAGCTAGTAATACTCCCTCTGTCTCTCAGCTTTGCCCCCCAAAAAAATGTTCTATCCATTAACCAGGTGTAGCCATTTACGAGGTCAGAGGTCAGTTCAAAGCACACACATACACATGTACGCATACAGGCACAATGTCAGTCTGGGTAATGTCAGTCTTGTCACACCCTGATCTGTTTCGCCTGTCTTTGATTGTCTCCACCCCCCTCCAGGTGTAGCCCATCTTCCCCATTATCCCCGTATATTTATACACATTTTTGTTTGTCAAGTCAACCAGCATTTTTGTTATCAGCTTCTGCTTTTCCCAGTCTCACTATTTCTCTCCCTCCTGGTTTTGAACCTTGCCGGTCCTGACTCTGACCCTGCCTGACCACTCTGCCTGCCCCTGAGCCTGTCTGCCGACCTGTATCTTTGCCCCACCTCTGGTTTACTGACCCCTGCCTTGACCTGTCTATTTCCTGCCCCTGTTGGAATACTAAACCATTGTTAATTCGACATTGTCTGCATCTGGGTCTTACTTTCATACCTAATAAGTCTGGGTAATATCAGTCTGGGTAATAATTTCTTTGTGATCTTAACTTTTGTCATAAAGGAATGTCTCGCCCACACGAAGACCTATGCATTTTTATTACACTCTATTGATATAAAGATTTCCTGACACATAGGTGTTTCCTTTCAGATGTAATTAATACAGAAACCTGGTGTATTCAGTAAGGTGATACCATCAGAAAGTTGCAGATAGAAATGCTGATTCGATCCACTATTCAACTTGACAGACAATTCTATTTGTTCTGCGCAATTGATTTCTATCTGACCGTTCTTCAACGTTGCACGCTTCTGAACAGGCCCCTGATGCCGGGTTGGCACCAGTGCTCCAGCTTGGTGAGGCTGTTCCTTCTGTTTCGGCCTAAGACTGTGGAACTGCTTTACTTATTATCCAAACCCGATCTTTATTCAATTGCTGTTAACTACACAAACTCTCTATTGTCTTACACCACTTTTGGTCATTCACTTCCTCAGTTTTTTTCTTATTTATGGTAATTTTCATCAGCGCTAATTGAGAATGCATTGAGTAGACCGTCAGCTGACATAGAACTTAACGTAACGTGCAACCCATGAATACTGTGCTTGACCTTGTATTCTGAACATTTACAGTACCGTAGATTGACAGGTTTTACAACCAGGTATTATCTCATCTATAGTTCATAGTCCCTCCGCCTCCTGCAGACACAAACAGAAATATTCAGACCTTTCCATGGACCAGAATTCTCAGAACGTGTATAACACATTTGTGAAATTGCCCCACGAGACTGCGTGACCCCACAGCCACTCAGCAATTCCACATCATGCGTTACGCAACTCTGACACAGGTTCTCCTCTCTTTATGTTTGACTGCTGACATTTACCATAGACTAATGCCGGCCACTCTAAACCCAATCACAATTGAATCAAGACAGTCCGATGTAAAATATCTATTGAAGTATTTATTAACAATGTTCCAGAAACCTTAGCAGCAGGTTGCTGGCTTGTGTCCTAAAAACTATACAAAAGAATTTACACCCAGGAGAGATCAAATCAGCTTCGAGAACCTTTACACATTCATTTAGTAACACATTGATATATTCATATAAAAACAGACAAAAACATCACCAGCTTTCATGACATCAAACTGACAAAAACCAAAACTACTCTATTAAAAAAACGTGATGTTTTTGTGCAGTAGAAAATTAAAAACACTTGTGTTGTTCTCTGTGGTATAAAAACGTGGGAGGTTAGAGGTGTGTGTCTGCGATGGGGATGCGTCGTAGTTCTACTATCTGAGACGGGGCCGTACTCCCACCGTCATGACTCCCGTGGATCGACTCGTTGTCGCTCAGATTAAGGCCCGATCCTGACAGGGAGACAGAGACAGCGAACGTCAAGAATCACTTATTAATAATTCTGTCATCTCTGGTCCAAGGCGTAGTGCGCGTTCATCCACTACTCTCTGTATACTACACCGTGGATCAGAGCTATGATAAATGTTTGACATCATTCAGTGTTAACTTAGAGACTCGTTAACAAAACATCAAGTCATTTGTTCTTTGTAGACCGAAGATTTCAAGATCAACACCTGCTGCAGTGTCCTGTGCGAAAAGAGACTGATCAATAATCAACATTTTATGTAAAATAGCATTTTCAACATTACCAAAGGTATGAACAATGGAGTATCCAAAATAGCACCCTATTCCCTATATATACCCCAGGACCCATGGGGCTCTCGTCAAAGTAGTACACTATTAAGGGAATATGGTATTGTTTGGGATGCACCTATTATGAAAATATACAGGTCCATTAAAATGTCTGCATACTTTCTATCTGGTTCAAGAGTGGCCAGGATTGGTTGTTTTTTACCCATAATAATCACCCCCCTCTATTCTGTTTAACCTTGAAGAAAATAGGAAATACTGTAAGTAGTTGGAGCGCTTCAGGTGTTCCACAACAACCAAAGGGGGTCTTGGAGGAACTCTGATGAAGACATAATAGCAAATATTTGTGTTTATACATTTTTCTTTATGCTTTTCAATCTTGTTTAACCTTGATTGGTTGATGTTTGACCAGTAAGAAAGGTAATTAAAATGTAAATGCCACCCCATCCATACCTGTATTCCTCTTGAGGCTGAATGTTGGGGTGTACCGATGGGTGATCGCGTTTCTCTGGCTTTCTCTAACTCATCCTCCATAACAACTGCCTATTAGAATACAGCGCACACAATCCACGTCACAGACGGCAGAAGAAGGTTTAGCGCTCCTCTCCCCGAGGCTTTTGTTTACGGTAACATTACCCTCTCTACCCAATCCACTCTCATTAACACCTCTGACTCCCTCCAAGTCCGCTACCGCCAGGGAGACTTTTAATTTAGCATCACCACGGCAATGGACAAGTGTTTTTCTGGGTGTGGATACTGGTGTGTATTCTTGGCCCACTCCCAGGGGCCCGGTTAGCACTGAGGTGCCAGATTAACCCGTTTAGCATGGGGCCCTTCAGGGGCTTGGCTGGCCACCACGAGGAAGGGTCAAATCCTTTTCCATGATATGGACACGGCTACCAGGCTTGACTGGTATACAAGTTAAATGTCACGTCTCTTTCCATGGGGTGTGTTTCTATGAACAGAGATCTTAATTGGTGAGAGAGAGAAGGAAGGTTACTAAAACTAACAGGTGTCCTCTCTAAAGAATCCAACCGCAGTGAACGTAGTAGCTATGTGTGGCGAAGAGACGTCCCATCTAAACTGTATGAGGATGTCACGCTACATGTCATGACTCTTTCACAGAGCACTGACGGCTTGGTCACTACGAAAGACCCATGACATCACCATTCTATGGTTTCGCCCCCAATGGAAGCCTATTCCCTTTATAGTGCACTACTTTGGACCAGGGGCTATATATATATATTTCATACAGAAAAAGTACTGAGCACCACTTGGCATGTGTTCAGTTGGGTCCACCACTTGTTATTCATGCAGCATGAAGCGATTACTCTGTGACTTGAGAATGGGAGGGGTGATATATCAGTCTGCTGTTAGCCCCTTATCTCATTAAACCTTGATGACTGAGGAAAAACGGTTCCTAAGGGTGCAGGATTAAAGCTCTGCAAAGGAGTGATTGAGCAGGGCCAGCAGTAATGGCTACACACATGCAAACAATACAGGCATGCACACACACACACACACACACACACACACACACACACACACACACACACACACACACACACACACACACACACACACACACACACACAGAAAAAAACACACAAAGGTTAAAAGCCATATGTGAGTCACCCATATTCCAGATAGAGAATGTATGCTCAAGTACAAATTGGACCTTTAGTCTACGAGGGAATAAGATTTGTATGATATTCCAAGTTTTCCCATGTCACCCTGCCTCTCTGCACACTCCACTGGCCTCCAGTCTAAGCTCGCATCCACTACAGGACCATGGTATTTGCCTATGGAGCAGCAAGAGGAACTGCCCCTCCCTACCTTCAAGCTTTGCTCAAACCCTACACCCCCAACCCGGGCCCTCCATTCTGCCATCTCTAGTCTCTTGGCCCTCCCACCCCTATAGAAGGGCAGCTCCAGCTCATCCAAGGCTAAGCTCTTCTCTGTCCTGGCACCCCAATGGTAGAACCAGCTTCCCAGGACAGCAGAGTCCCTACCCATCTTCTGAAAACATCTGAAACCCTACATCTTCAAAGAGTGTCTTAAATAATCCCACAGCACCCCCCCTCCCTCACACCCCCTCCTCACACCGACCCCTCCAAAAAGGCCTTTCCTGAACTAACACTTGACTTATTTTCCCCCTTACTAGCTCTGACCCAGCTGATAGCTACTTTATTGAGGAAACATATACTTGCTATGATTGTGATATGTGGTTATCCGTCTCCCACCTAGCAAACTTCAGATGAATGTACTGACTGTAAGTTGCTCTGGATAAGAGCGTGGGGTCAATGACTAAAATGTAAAATGTAAAAAATGATGTATACTGAGTCATTGTAACTTTAGCCTACGAGGGTATAAGATGTGATTTGTATTTATAGTGAGTCATTGCATTTTTCACTTCTCCCATGACACCATTATGGTGTTGAGGAGTAGGACAAGGAGTTTTTCCTGAGCATGTGACCTGACCAGGAATAACTCTGGGCTCCAGTTATTGGCTTCATATTGATGGCTGATGAGGAATACGTGTGCAGGATTTGCAATAGGATCCATCCCAAATGGCACAGTATTCCCTACAAAGTGCACTATGGGCCTTCGTCAAAAGTAGTGCACTATATAGGGGGTTGGGATTGATGTGGTAAGGGTTCAGTTTGTGTTTTGCCCACTACCTGTTTATCTGTGTAAACGTCCAAATGCCAAATATAAAAAACCTTGAAAAAAGTAGTGCTTTACATAGGGAATAGGGTGCCATGTGGGACTCAGCGATGATGATTCTTACCAGTCTTTAAGGCAAATATGAGGTCATCAAAGTCCTGGGACTCATCGTCGGCCACTAGGTTGGTGTTGATGAAACCTCCGTCGGTGGCGTAGGCTCCGCCCTGAGGGCTCTGCTTAAACACACTGCTGGGCTGGCTGTCCAAACGCAGAGACGCACGCTCCCAGTCCGCGGACACCTGCCACACACACACGCACACAAGCACACACAGCCGCAGAAACGCGCAGACACACACGTTTACAGACTGAATATGGTATTATCAAAGACAGCCACTCCAACAAATTTCAACAAGTTAAAATAACAGACCCTAAAGTATGTCAGGGTTCCATTTCTACAGTGCCTTTTATGAGCTAACATTTAGAGTGTCTGGATGGCCAAGTGGTTATCCTCAAGGCGTTTCATAGACAACACTAACCAGAGATGAGCGTGTAAATGGGTCACCTAAATCTCCATAATTAATGCAATGACACACAACAGGCCCATTCTGGCACCAAGTCCGCTCTGGGTAGCAGAGAATGGGCCTGTGAGCCGTGTAATCACGTCTGAGACATGGAGGGTCACACAGAGTCTGTTGCCCAAGCTCCCTAAAGGGTTAATGCAGGATGAGGGGTCACGTGGGCCTCATACAAAATCAGGCTCTGAGCCTGCTGCTGATATGAGTATGAATATGAGTATGAGTATGAATATGAGACAGAGAGAGACACAGAGAGAGAGAAAGACAGAGAGAGACACAGAGAAAGAGAGAGACACAGAGAGAGAAAGACACAGAGAGAGAGAGAGACAGACAAAGAGAGAGACAGAGACACACAGAGAGAGAGAGAGAGAACGAGAGAGAGAGAGATCACTGAATGTCTACAAGAGTAGTGAAGGAAAGAGAGTTCAGCACCCTCCCAGACAGCTAGACAGGCAGACAACTAGCTAGACAGACAGTCTACTAGTTAGACACAGGTAGACAGACATGTATACAGTTAGACACAAACAGGCAGACAGACATACAGTTAGACACAGGCAGACAGACAGGTATACAGTTAGACACAGGCAGACAGTTAGACACAGGCAGACAGGCATACAGTTAGACACAGGCAGGCAGGCATACAGTTAGACACAGGCAGACATGCAGAAAGACAGTTAGACACAGGCAGACAGACATACAGTTAGACACAGACATACAGTTAGACACAGGCATACAGTTAGACACAGGCAGACATGCAGAAAGACAGTTAGACACAGGCAGGCCAGGTGTAATAGCTTATCTCAGTGTTTCTTCATCTGGTCCTGGGGAACCTAAAGGGCTGCACATTTCAGTTTTAACCCTAGCACTACATAGCTGATTGAAATGAACAACATATCATCAACAGCCAGACCGACAGCTGGTGTACTAGCCTATCTGAGCAGGCCTGTAATGACAGACAGCACTGCGTAATTGTCTATAATGGGTACAGATTGTCTAGATCTTGGTGAATTAGGCACCACCAGGCACCAGTGGATTTGTCATATCCGCTCTGAAGGGGGTTGACGAGATGCCTCCCATGTACCAATCCCCTCCGCCTCTCTCGCCCCTCTCTTTCCTTTCCACCTCTCAATTTTCTCTCTTTTGTCTCCAGCTCCCTCCGCTCTGCTGCTGGGATGGACCCCAAGGTTCCAAATCACAACATTTGTGTTCTCAAAACAGGATTAGTCGATTCCTACTTTGGAAAAGTAGTGTTCCCAGGAGAAATGACATAACATCTGCCCCCCCCCCCCTCTGTCTCCCCAACACTGGGCAGGGGACAAAGGGGTATGGGAGGTAAGGGTAAAGCAGACTCAGAGCTTTGGTAACAGTGGTCAGCCAGCCAGTCAGCTAGTCAGTCAGTCAGTCAGCTTGTAGGGCTTGAACAGGGCTTCTCACTCTTTCTTATCCATTTTTCTCCATAGTTTGGGGCAGTGAGGGAGGGAACAATGGCAGAGCAGGGGAGAGGATGTGTGTTACCTCCTCCATGGTTCTGATGAGGTTCTGGGTGGACTTGTTGATCTCCCCCCCTATGGTGGCGGCACCCCCTCCCTGGTAGGCGGAGTCTGGACTGCCCTGGCCGTTCATCTCCACCGTGTAGCTGGCCTTAGCTGGCCAACATAGCTGGTTGTGCATCAGGAAGTACACAGCAAACACGTACAGGCCCTGGGGAGAGGGCACAGGGCAAAGGTCAGGGGTTATGTGTGTGTGTTATTGGAGGAGGTTAGGTCACAGCCCTACACCACCCTGGGAGAGAGGACATAAGAGGTACAGAGGCTCAGCGCTAACCAGCCAGCTTCATGTGTTGTGCTGTTGTCTCTACCTTTTGCCCTTCACGCTGTTGTCTGTGCCTAACAATGTTTGTACCATGTTTGTGCTGCTATAATGTTTTGCTGCTGCCATGTTGTGTTGTTACCGTGTTGTTATGTTGTGTTGCTGCCATGTTGGGTTGCTATCATGTTGTTGTCATGTTGTGTAACTACCACGCTGTTTTGTCTTGTGTTGCTGCCATGCTGTGTTGTTGTCTTAGGTCTCTCTTTACATAGTGTTTCTGTGTCTCTCTTGTCGTGATGTGTGTTTTGTCCTACATTTGTATGTTTAATCCCAGCCCCCACAGGAGGCCTTTTGCCTCTTGGCAGGTAGTCATTGTAAATAAGAATTTGTTCTTAATTGATTTGCCTAATTAAATAAAGGTTGAATAAAACATTTAAAAGCTAGCTAGGGAGAGAATGATTTCAGTAGCATTTAACAAGACAGATACAAATCAATTTATAGGATAATAGAAGACAAAAAGAACGTAAATTATTAAATGAGCGTGAACGACGACATTACTAAACTCAATCAGGGACATTCTAAACATTCTACAGCCTCATCTCTAAAATGTATTAAATACTTTTATCACCCTCATCAATCTATACACAATACCCCATAATGACAAAGAGAAAACAGGTTTTTAGAAAATGTTGCATAGGTATTAAAAATAAAAAACAGAAATACCTTATTTACATAAGTATTCAGACCCTTTGCTATGAGACTCGAAATTGAGCTCAGGTGTATCCTGTTTCCATTGGTCATCCTTCAGATGTTTCTACAACTTTATTGGAGTTCACCTGTGGTAAATTCAATTGATCAGAGACAGGATTGTGTCGAGGCACAGATCTGAGGAAGGGTACCAAAGCAATTCTGCAGCATTGAAGGTCCCCAAGAACACAGTGGCCTGCATCATTCTTAAATGGAAGAAGTTTGGAACCACTAAGACTCTTCCTAGATCTGGCCGCCAGGCCAAACTGAGCAATCTGGGGAGAAGGGCCCTGGTCGGGGAGGTTTCCAAGAAACTGATTGTGTGTACATTGATGAGGGGGGAAAAAAACGATTTAATCAATCTTAGAATAAGACTGTAACGTAACAAAATGTGGAAAGA
Source organism: Oncorhynchus tshawytscha (assembly GCF_018296145.1). Classification (NCBI taxonomy): domain Eukaryota; kingdom Metazoa; phylum Chordata; class Actinopteri; order Salmoniformes; family Salmonidae; genus Oncorhynchus; species Oncorhynchus tshawytscha. The sequence continues at coordinate 12,349,536 of NC_056432.1, forward strand.
GTCAAGGGGTCTGAATATTTTTTTGAATGCACTGTACCTAGAACACACTGAAACATTTGTTTGTTTACTTGACCTATTCAATCCAGACTTACATCTCTGCAATGCAAGAAAATAACCATCCTGGACGTGAAGTAAACATCAAGCTTCTAGTTCCCTAGATGTGATAGGGCCCAAAGTCTTCTCAGGAATATTCTATCCATTCGCTGATGTTTGCCCTTCCTGTACAGATGTCCTCTGATGTAGCCTAGTAGCTTCAGAGCAGTGCTAACTAACCACTAACCAGGATGTAGGAAATATAGCCAGTGCACTGGAGCCAGCTGGCTAAAGGCTGCTCAGTGGACTACAGCATGTAGTGATGCTGCTGTGGTTTAGAGATAGTAGAATACAGCCATAGCATTAACAATGTCTATAGAGTTGAAATGGATGCAGAGAAAATACCTTCTTTGCATGTTTGCACACACAGCTGTTGTGAGCAGAAACAAACAGCCTTTTACAGTCAAAGAAACAGTCACTACAACAACAATAACAACATGGAAAATGATCCTCATGGAAAATGTACCGCATGAGGGAGATAACACAAAACATCCTGAATGAGAGTGAAACTGCCAAGTGTGCAATAGCATAGAGGCACATAAGCAACTGTGGTAAAAAAAATGCTACAGGACAGAAGCAAGTGTGATAATCAGATACTATACCAACTCAATAGATAGCTAGGATAACCTACGTCATTGAAATGATTCCTTAGGGTTTCTGAGGCTTATGGCAGCCACAACAGTAAACCGTGATCTGAAGATTTGCTATCCTAATCACCTAATTCAAGCTAATGCAGCACTGTACTTTACATTTCCTGTCTGTTGATTCCACTCTATTAATGTCCATTAGTGTTGGTGATGACATAACCTTAATGACTGTGTCAGGACACAAATATCAGTGCCCTGATCTCAATGTTCCTCATCTCCCCACAAAACAAATTGTTTTTCCTCTGTAAACGCAGACTCTCAAAGCAGAACAATTGTCCTTTAATTGTGTTCCTGCTGACAGCAACAGCTTCACAACAGGTTCAAAACAGCCTGACGCTGGCATCGCTAGGAGAGAGAACAGTAGCAGTAGCAATAGGTGTAGAGGTAGGTGTAGCAGTAGGAGTAGCAGCAGTAGGAATAGTAGGAGTAGCAGTAGCAGTAGGAGTAGGAGTAGCAGTAGGAGTAGTAGCAGTAGGAATAGGAGTAGCAGTAGGAATAGCAGTAGCAGTAGCAGTAGGAGTAGGAGTAGCAGTAGGAGTAGGAATAGCAGTAGCAGGAGTAGCAGTGGAGTAGCAGTAAAAGTAGGAGTAGCAGTAGGAGTAGCAGCAGGAGTAGCAGTAGGAGTAGCAGTAGGAGTAGCAGTAGGAGTAGCAGTAGGTGTAGCAGTAAAAATAGGAGTAGCAGTAGCAATAGGAGCAGCAGTAGTATCAGGAGTAGCAGTAGGAGCATCAGTAGCAATAGGAGTAGCAGCAGGAGTAGCAGCAGTAGTAGAGCAGCAGGAGTAGCAGTAGGAGGAGCAGTAGCAATAGGAGTAGCAGCAGGAGTAGCAGTAGGATGAGCAGAAGTATTAGCAGTAGTAGTAGGAGTAGAAGTAGAAGTAGGAGTAGCAGTAGTAGTAGTAGTAGTAGTAGGAGTAGCAGTAGTAGTAGCAGGAGAAGCAGTAGGAATAGCAATAGCAGTAGGATTAGGAGTAGCTGCAGTAGGAGCAGGAGTAACAGTAGGAGTAGCAGGAGGAGCAGTAGAAGTAGCAGCAGTAGGAGTAGAAATAGCAGTAGCTGTAGCAGGAATAGGAGTAAGACTAGCCGTAGCATTAGCAGTAGGAGTAGCAGGAGTAGCAGTAGGAATAGGAGTAGGAGTAAGAGTAGCAGGAGTAGAAGTAGGAGCAACAGTAGCAGGAGTAGCCACAGTAGATGTAGCAGTAGGAGTAAGAGTAGCGGTAGCAGGAGTAGCAGTAGGAGGAGTAGGGGGAGTAGTAGCAGGAGTAGGAGTAGCAGGAGGAGCAGTAGAAGTAGCAGCAGTAGAAGTAGCAGTAGTAGTAGTAATAGTAGCAGGAGTAGCAGTAGGAGTAGCAGTAGTAGAAGGAGAAGTAGCAGTAGCAGGAGTAGTAGCAGTAGGATTAGGAGTAGCTGCAGTAGGAGTAGGAGTAGTAGCAGTAGCAGTAGGAGCAGCAATAGCAGTAGATGTAGCTTTAGAAGTAACAGTAGCAGTAGGAGTAGCAGTGGGAGTAGCAGGAATAGCAGTAGCCGTAGCATTAGCAGTAGGAGTAGCAGTAGCAGGAATAGCAGTAGGAGTAGCCGTAGCATTAGCAGTAGGTGTAGCAGTAGCAGGAGAAGAAGTAGGAGTAAGAGTAGGAGTAGCAGCAGTAGAAGTAGCAGTAGGAGTAAGAGTAGCAGTAGTAGGAGTAGCAGTAGGAGTAGGAGTAGCAGTAGCAGGAGTAGCAGTAGGAGTAGCAGGAGGAGTAGCAGCAATAGGGGTAGCAGTAGGAGTAAGAGTAGCAGTAGCAGTAGGAGTAGCAGTAGGAGTACGAGTAGCAGTAGTAGTAGGAGCGCTCTGGAATATCTAGGTCAGATGTATTTGTTTAGAGTTCAATCGATGGTCTTGAACACAGCTCGCTTTGTAAACTCATTACATGTAGAAAAGGAAACTGTCTGTTCCAGATAAATTATTCCTGTCTTACAGAGAACACTCCCTGGAAACTAATGCTTTGTTGTGGTAGGGGTGGGGGTGGGGGCTAGTTGGCCTCTCTCTACATCTTCAGGGGATTTGTCCTGTACTGGAGCTTATTGTAGCAGGGAAGCCGTAAATGACAGGCTGTGAAACAAAGCCATGTCTTAGACAAAGACATTCGATTGATCTCCATGAAGTCTTGATATCAACTGGATAACATTGGAGGAAGTAGGTCATACCGTTGGTCAGGCTGGACATCTGATCAGATGACTTCATAGTTGGGTGTTTGTGAATGGTTCGGGTTTCTAAGCACATCATTTATTGTCATCGTGACATTCTTCCCGCAGTAGGTATCCTAGTGGTTAGAGCGTTGGACCAGTAACTGAAAGGTTGCTAGATCGAATCCCCAAGCTGACAAGGAAAAATTCTGTTGTTCTGCCTCTGAACAAGGCTCTTAACCCACTGTTCCTAGGCCATCATTGTAAATAAGAATTTGCTCTTAACTGACTTGCCTAGTTTAAAAAAAATGTCTAAAGCAGGAAGCACCAGTGACTAGAATCAATAATAAAGTGGTCAGATGAAGCAGATGCTAAGCTACAGGACTGTTTTTCTAGCACAGATGACAGATGTACACCACATCTGTCATTGGCTTCATCAATAAGTGCATCGATGACATCGTCCCCACAGTGATTGTACGTACATACCCCAACCAGAAGCCATGGATTACAGCCAGCATCCGCACTGAGCTAAAGACTAGAGCTGCTGCTTTTAAGGAGCGGTACTCTAACCCGGAAGATCCCGCTATGACCACCGACGAACCATCAAACAGGCAAAGCGTCAATACAGGACTAAGATCGAGTAGTACTCTACCGGCTCTGACGCTCGTCGGATGTGGCAGGGCCTGCAAACCATTACAGACTACAAAGGGAAATACGGCTGAGAGCTGCCCAGTGACACGAGCCTACCAGACGAGCTAAACTACTTTTATGCTTGCTTCGAGGCAAATAACAATGAAACATGCATGAGAGCACCAGCTGTACCGGAAGACTGTGTGATCACGCTCTCCGCAGCCAATGTGAGTAAGACCTTTAGACAGGTCAACATTCACAAGGCCGCAGGGCCAGACGGATTACCAGGACGTGTACTGCGAGCATGCGCTGACCAACTGGCAAGTGTCTTCACTGACATTTTCAACCTCTCCCTGTCTGAGTCTGTAATACCAACATGTTTTAAGCAGACCACCATAGTGCCTGTGCGCAAGAACACTAAGGTAACCTGCCTAAATGACTGCCGACTCGTAGCACTCACGCCTGTAGCCATGACGTGCTTTGAAAGGCTGGTCATGGCCCACATCAACACCATCATCCCAGAAACCCTAGACTCACTCCAATTTGCATACCGCCCCAACAGATCCACAGATGATGCAATCTCTATTGCACTCCACACTCCCCTTTCCCACCTGGACAAAAGAAACATCTATGTGAGAATCCTAATCATTGACTACAGCTCAGTGTTCAACACCGTAGTGCCCTCAAAGCTCATCAGTAAGCTAAGGACCCTTAACGTGTTCAAGACAAAGGAGATGATTGTGGACTATAGGAAAAAGAGGACAGAGCACGACCCCCATTCTCATCGACGGGGCTGTAGTTTAGCAGGTTGAGAGCTTCAAGTTCCTTGGAATCCACATCACCAACACACTAACATGGTCCAAGCACACCATGACAGTCGTGAAGCGGGCACGACAAAACCTATCCCCCTCAGGAGACTGAAAAGATTTGGCATTGTTCCTCAGATCCTCAAAAAACAAACAGCTGCACCATCGAGAGCATTCTGACTGGTTGCATCACTGCCTATTATGGCAACTGCTCGGCCTCCAACCGCATGGCACTACAGAGGGTAGTGCGAACGGCCCAGTACATCACTGGGGCCAAGCTTCCTGCCATCCAGGACCTATGTACCAGGCGGTATCAGAGGAAGGCCCTAAAAATTGTCAAAGACTCCAACCACATTAGTTATATACTCCTCTCTGCTACCGTACGGCAAGCAGTATCGGAGCGCCAAGTCTGGGTCCAAGAGGCTTCTAAACAGCTTCTACCCCCAAGCCATAAGACTCCTGAACATCTAGTCAAATGGCTACTCAGACTATTTGCATTGCCTCCCCCCGTTTTACACTGCTGATACTCTCTGTTATTATCTATGCATAGTCACTTTAATAACTCTACCTACATGTATATACTACCTCAACTAACCGGTGCCCTCGCACATTGACTCTATACCGGCACCCCCCTGTATATATTGCACATTCTTACTGCTGCTCTTTAATTACTTGTTACTTTTATCTCTCATTCTTATCTGTCTTTTTTTTAAGCTGCACTGTTGTTTAGGGGTTTGTAAGTAAGCATTTCACTGTAAGGTCTACACCTGTTGTATTCGGCGGATGTGACTAATACAATTTGATTTGATTTTGATGTCTGCAGCTTATTGAGCCGGGGGTCATCTACATAGAGCCACGGACCTGTGTGTCTTAATGGACAAATGACGTCTGGGAGAAAAATTGACAGCTAACAGAGACATTCACAAGGAGGTCTGAAAGGTCTTAAAAGAAGGTCTAAAAGAACAATTATGCCGCTGTCCAGTCCACCACCTAACTAATGCAACAATTGTTTGAATGTTGTAAATAAAATAAATACAAAAATAAAATTATACACTTACTTTACGTGTGTGGAACCTACCCTCAACTAGCAACAGACAATGAAGTAGGCATTAATAGTTCAAACATCTTTCAGCACATTGTCAGTTATGCAACCGTTATTAAACAAGATGTTAAGTACTAGTGGCTGTAGATCATACAACGCTGTACAGAAGTACCTGATGATTAAGTTCTCTCCATCTTACGAATGGCCCCATCTCCTCTCTCAGTCTCACCCTCTCTGATATGCATTCCCACTCTGTACTGAGAGAGTGGTCTGGCCGCCACTCTCTGGAGATACAGTATCTACGATAGTCCTCATGCTATCTTCACTCAAATAGAGCTCACACTGGCAGGGCCAGACATCAAAAGGTTGGCTTCAAAGGCAACTTGAACACCCTTCATCACACACACACACACACACACACACACACACACACACACACACACACACACACACACACACACACACACACACACACACACACACACACACACACACACACACACACACACACACACACACACATCAAGGCATGCAGGCACACGCCCACACGCATCAATAGACCAACACGCACACGCGCACACACACACACGGGGCCCAACAGTGCAGTGGCTTAAAATGATACTTAAAATGTACTCGTGGACACCATTTTTATGTCTCTGTGTCCAGTATAAGACATTTAGAGGTAGTTTTGCTAGCCAATGCTAACTAGCGTTAGCACAATGACTGGAAGTCTATGGGTATCTGCTAGCTAGAATTCTAGGCATTGTGCTAATGCTAGTTAAAAATTGTGCTAGTGATGGTTAGCAACTTCCTTCAAACCACAAGCAAAGACATAAAAATGATATCCATGAGTTCATCTGATTCTGGGGAAGTAGATAAAGGGCCTCATTGCCAAAATCTCAAAGTATCCCTTTAAGCCACTGCACTGTTGGGCCCCACATGTGTGTGTGTGTGTGTGTGTGTCCCTTTAAGGGATCAATACATAGTACCAGTGTGCCTCCAGAGAGCTATGAGCTTTGAGAAGGAGAGATGCTATTCTGCACTCACACACACTGGCAAAAACAAACCTGAGGAGAGTTACTGAACCTGAGGAGAGTTACTGAACCTGAGGAGAGTTACTGAACCTGAGGAGAGTTATTACGTCAATGTCTACACATCTGGCCTCTCAAGTATCTAGGAAGTTGCTGTATCTAAGTGTGCTGTTGTAACATTTACAAAACTAAGAAAGATTTTCCTTAAGTTTTGACAGAAATAGAGAGTCAATAAGACACACACAATGATGATACCTTACCAGCAGGAGGTTGAAGATGACGTAGAGGATGAGCATCCACAGGTATCTGTAGCCCATGTGTAGTCCTGCCCACAGCAACACCAGGGACACCAGGGCAAACAGGTACAGCACCATGGGCACCTCTGAAACACACACAACAGCGCAGAGTCACTCAAATACACAGTTAATACACGCAGACACACACCCATATAATGACATTCTTAGGTTAAATATAATGTATTCATTCTATGACGATCAGAAATTGGGAGTTTTTCCTAAAAGTTCAGAGTGTTCTAAATGATCTCTGCTCTCTGTCCAGGCCTGGCTGTGGCCCAGTATAGTGTAGTGAGCTGGGACCGGGGCAGAGACCAGAGACCAGGCCCTTTGGGCTGGTTAAATGAAGCCACTCTTAATCTGGAGGCTTTACTGTAGGTCACAGATCCTGGCAGAGGGCTGCCTGGTACAGTAAACCTGTCTCCACGCATGAACATACTCCCACAACCACGAACGCACACGTTCACTGACTGGACGCTGTGCCAAGTGCTCAGCTAAGACTGGGCTGTAGCAGTCCCTACACATGCTGGTAGGACCTAAAAGTGAGTGGTCCTGGTAACCCACATTTTATAAGGACAGAACTGACCAAAACAGATAGGGGACAGAGCCATACCAGGTAGATTATATACCAGGTAGAGAATATACCAGGTAGATTATATACCAGGTAGAGAATATACCAGGGTGATGCTTGACCAGGAAGATGCTATACCAGGTAGATAATATACCAGGGTGATGCTATACCATGATAATGATATACCAGGGAAATGCTATACCAGGGAGATGCTATATCAGGGTAATGATATACCAGGTAGATAATATACCATGTTGATGCTATACCATGGTAATGATATACCAGGGAGATGCTATACCAGTGAGATGCTATACCAGGGTAATGATATACCAGGGAGATGCTATACCAGGGAGATGCTATACCAGGGAAATGATATACCATGTAGATAATATACCAGGGTGATGCTATACCATGGTAATGATATACCAGGGAGATGCTATACCAGGGTGATGCTATACCAGGGTAATGATATACCACGTAGATAATATACCAGGGTGATGCTATACCAGGGAGATGATATACTGGACAGAATATGGCACATCATACCCATATCTCTAACCCTGTCAGACTCGGGCCCTGACTTCTTTAGAAAGACAGACGGACAGGAGAACCATTGCTATGGCTGAGCACTGGGATAGAAAACTTCTCAGAGCAGGCCTGAACCCCCTCTATATTAGCAGGCCTGAAGGTGCAGTGCATACATACAGCAAGAGAGAGAGAGTTGGGGGAAGAGATGGAGATAGAGAGAAAGAGGGAGGAAGATATGGAGATAGAGAGAGGGAGGAAGAGATGGAGATAGAGAGAGAGAGGGGGGAAGAGATGGAGATGGAGAGAAAGAGGGAGGAAGATATGGAGATAGAGAGAGAGAGGGGGGAAGAGATGGAGATGGAGAGAAAGAGGGAGGAAGATATGGAGAGAGCGAGAGAGAGAGTGTTTTGTTTCTGTGCTCATTAATACCTAGCGTGTTAATCACAGGGAGCACAAAGAGCGACTGTATAATGACAGGGATGTTGAGTGGGTCCAAGGCAGCAGCTACAGTGCCTTGCAAAAGCATTCACCCCCCTTGCCATTTTTTATTTGGATTTAATGTAATGGACATCCACAAAATAGCCCAAATTAGTGAAGTGAAATGAAAAAAATAAACTTGTTTCAAATTATTATTATTATTTTTTAAAGGTGGTGCGTGCATATGTATTCACCCCCTTTCCTATGAAGCCTCTAAATAGGATCTGGTGCAACCAATTACCTTCAGAAGTCTCGTTATTTAATTAATTAAGTCCACCTGTGTCACATGATCTGATTTGGGGCAACAGGTAGCCTAGTGGTTAGAGCATTGGACTAGTAACCGGAAGGTTGAAAGATCGAATCCCAGAGCTGACAAAGTAAAAATCTGTCATTCTGCCCCTGAACAAGGCAGTTAACCCACTGTTCCTAGGCCGTCAATGAAAATAAGAATTTGTTCTTAATAACTGACTTGCCGAGTTAAATTAAGGTATAATAAAAAAAATCTGTCACAGTATATATACACCTGTTCTGAAAGGCCCCAGAGTCTGCAACACCACCAAGCAAATGGCACTATGAAGACCAAGGGGCTCTCCAAACAGGTCAGGGACAAAGATGTGGAGAAGTACAGATCAGGATTGGGTCATAAAAAAATATCAGAAACTTTGAACATCCCACGGAGCACCATTAAATCGTTTTTTTTAAATGGATAGAATATGGCACCACAAGAAACCTGCCAAGAGAGTGCCACCCACCAAAACTCACGAACCAGGCAAGGTGGGCATTAATCAGAGAGGCAACAAAGATACCAAAGATAACCCAGAAGGAGCTGCAAAGCTCCACAGCGGAGATTGGGGTATCTGTCCATTGGATCACTTTAAGCCGTACACTCCACAGAGCTGGGCTTTATGGAAGAGTGTCCAGAAAAAAATAAACAAACATGTTTGGTGTTTGGCAAAAGGCATGTGGGAGACTCCCCAAACATATGGAAGAAGGTACTCTGGTCAGATGAGACTAAAATTGAGCTTTTTGGCCATCAAGGAAAACGCTATGTCTGGGGTAAACCCAACACCTCACAACACCCGAGGACACCATCCCCACAGTGAAGCATGGTGGTGGCAGCATCATACTGTGGGGATGTTTTTCATCGGCAGGGACTGGGAAACTGGTCAGAATTTAATGAATGTTGGATGGCGTTAAATACAGAGAAATTCTTGAGGGAAACCTGTTTCAGTCTTCCAGAGATTTGAGACTGGGACGGAGGTTCACCTTCCAGCAGGACAATGACCCTAAGCATACAGCTAAAGCAACACTCGAGTGGTTGAAGGGGAAACATTTAAATGTCTTGGAATGGCCTAGTCAAAGCCCAGAGGTCAATCCAATTGAAAACCTGTGGTATGAGTTAAAGATTGCTGTACACCAGTGGAAACCATCAAACTCAAAGGAGCTGGAGCTGTTTTGCCTGAAGAATGGGCAAAAATCCCAGTGGCTAGATGTGCCAAGCTTATAGAAATATTCCCCAAGAGACTTGCAGCTGTAATTGCTGCAAAAGGTGGTTCTACAAGGTATTGACTTTGGGGGGTTGAATAGTTGTGCACGCTCAAGTTTTCTGTTTTTTTGTCTTATTTCTTGTTTGTTCAGAATAAAATCAATTTTAATTCCAGGTTGTAAAGGCAACAAAATAAGAAAAATGCCAAGGGGGGTAAATACTTTCACAAGCCACTGTACTCTTCCTGGGACCCAGCAAAATTATGGCTGTTATACATTTTAAAACCATTACAATACATTCATAACAGATTTCACAATATACTCAGTGTGTGCCCTCAGGCCTCTACTCTACTATCACATATCGATAACACAAATCCATGTGTGCATGTGTCACGACTTCCTCCAAAGTCGGTTCCTCTCCTTGTTCGGGCGGCGTTCGGTGGTTGACGTCACCTGTCTTCGCCGATCCACCTTTAATTTGTTTTGTCTTGTTTTCCCACACACCTGGTTTACATTTCCCTCATTACTTGTCGCGTATTTAACTCTCTGTTCCCCCCATGTCTGTGTGTGAAATTGTTTGTTGTAAGTGCTTGTGCACATTTTGACTGGTGCGCGACGGGTTTTGTACTCATAATTTGTATTTCTCGATGCTGTTGGTTTTGATATTAAACTGCTCCGGTTATTACCCAGTTCTGCTCTCCTGTGTCTGACTTCCCTGCCACCAGTTACGCACCCCTTACAACACGTGTGTATAGTGCGTATGCTATCGTGTGTTTGTATGCATGTGTCTGTTTGTGTTGCTTCACAGTCCCCGTTGTTTCATAAGGTGTATTTTTTTCTGTTTTTGAAATCAAATTTTACTGCTGGCATGAGTTGCTTTATGTGGAGTGGCAATATTGTCTGCTATTATCCTGAGTGATTTGTTGTCAGACCCAGGTGGCTTGTCATTGTTGATAGACAATAATACTTTTTTCACCTCTTCCACACTTCCTTTACAGAATTTAAAATTACAAGGCTTGTCTTTCATAATTTGGTCAGATGTACTTGGATGTGTAGTGTCAGCGTTTGTTGCTGGCATGTCATGCCTAAGTTTGCTAATATTGGCAATCAAAAAATAATTAGAGTAGTAGGCAATATCAGTGTTTTTTTTGATGAATGAGCCACCTGATTCAACGAATGATGGAGCTGAGTTTGCCCTTTTTACCCAAAATGTAATTTAAAGTGTTCCAAAGCTTCTTACTATCATTCTTTATGTAATTTATCTTTATTTCATAGTGCAGTTTCATCTTCCTTTTCTTCAGTTTAGACACGATTTCTCAATTTACAGTACGTTTGCCAATCTTTTGTACAGCCAGAACCTATTTGACATTTATTTTGCCTCATCCCTCTCAAGCATACACATTTTCAATTCCTCATCAATCCACAGGAATTTAACAGTTTTCACAGTCATTTTCTTAATGGGGTGCATGCTTATTAGTAACTGGGATAAGCAATTTCATAAATGTGTCAAGTGCAGCGTCTAGTTGCTTGTCATTACACACCACGGACCAACAAATATTCTTCACATTTACAACATAGGAATCACTACAAAACTTATTGTATGACCTCTTATACACAACATTAGGCCCAGCCTTGGGAACTTTGGTTTTCCTAGATATGGCTACTATATTGTGATCACTAGATATGATGGATTTGGATACTGCTTTCAAACACATTTCTGCAGCATTAGTTAAGATATGATCAATACATGTTGATGATTTCATTCCTGTGCTGTTAACCTGAGCCAGGTTGCAGGGACTAGTTACAGTTTGAAGCTTTCTCTTGAGGGGGCAGCCTGATGAAAGCCAGTAAATATTTAAATCACCCAGAAAGTATACCTCTCTATTGATATCACATACATTGTGGTTCTGAATATAATTAGCCACACCTCCACCTTTGGCATTTCTGTGGGATTTCTGTAGATCTTATAACCATGTATTGCTACCACTGTATCATCAAAGGTATTATGTAAGTGAGTTTCAGAGATAGTCAGAATATGAATGTCATCAGTTACTAGAAAAATATTTGATTTCATGAACAGAGCTACAGATGTTAACGTGGGCTATTTTTAACACTTTTCTGGGATGCCTGATTTTCTGGCTTTACTAGGAAGCCTTGCAGAGGTAGACATGCTCTGGTTATTTCATTCATGCATGTTAACATCAGAAGCCTCTTCCCTAAGTTTGCTTTATTCGCAGCTTTTAAACACTCCGCCAAACCTTATGGCCTAGCCGTGCCTGAATCCTGGCTTAGGAAGGCCACCAAAAATTTGACATTTCCATTCCCAACTACAACATTTTATGTCAAGATAGAACTGCTAAAGGGGGCGGAGTTGCAATCTACTGTAGAGATATCCTACAAAGTTCTGTCATACTATCCACGCCTATGCAAAAACAGTTTGAGCTTCTACTTTTAAAAATCCATCTCTCCAGAAATAAGTCCCTCACTGTTGCCGCTTGTTATTGACCCCCCTCAGCTCCCAGCTATGCCCTGGACACCATATGTGAATTGATTGCCCCCAATCTATCGTCAGAGTTCGTATTGTTAGGTGACCTAAACTGGGACATGCTTAACACCCCGGCCATCCTACAATCTAAGCTAGATGCCCTCAATCTCAAACAAATATCAAGGAACCTACCAGGTACAACCCCAAATCCGTAAACATGGGCACCCTCATAGATATCATCCTGACCAACTTGCCCTCTAAATACACCTCTGCTGTTTTCAACCAGGATCTAAGCGATCACTGCCTCATTGACCGGGTCTGTCATGGGTCGTCGGTCAAATGACCACCCCTCATCACTGTCAAACGCTCCCTAAAACACTTCTACAAGCAGGCCTTTCTAATCGACCTGGGGCCCGGGTATCCTGGAAGGATATTGACCTCATCCCATCAGTAGAGGATGCCTGGTTGTTCTTTAAAAGTGCTTTCCTCACCATCTTAAATAAGCATGCCAAAAAATGTAGAAGTAAGAACAGATATAACTCTTGGTTCACTCCAGACTTGACTGCCCTTGACCAGCACAAAAACATCCTGTGGCATACTGCATTGAATAGTCTCCACGATATGCAACGTTTCAGGGAAGTCAGGAACCAATATACACAGTCAGTTAGGAAAGCAAAGGCTAGCTTTTTCAAACAAAAATTTGCACTTATCTGCTCTTATCGGCAGACTCAGCCTTGGTTTCTCTTATGACTTCCTCACCTGGTTCACGAACTACTTCTCAGATAGAGTTCAGTGTGTCAAATCGGAGGGCCTGTCGTCTGGATCTCTGGCAGTCTCTATGGGGGTGACACAGGGTTCAATTCTCGGGCTGACTCTTTTCTCTGTATATATCAATGATGTCGCTCTTGCTGCGGGTGATTCTTTTATCCACCTCTATGCAGACGACACCATTCTGTATACATCTCGCACTTCTTTGGACACTGTGTAACAAACCTCCAAACGAGCTTCAATGCCATACAACACTCCTTCCGTGGTCTCCAACTGCTCTTAAATGCTAGTAAAATGAAATGGATGCTCCTCAACCAATCGCTGCCCGCACCTGCCCGACTAGCATCACTACTCTGGACGGTTCTGACATAGAATATGTGGACAACTATAAATACTTAGGTGTCTGGCTAGACTGTAAACTGTGCTTCTAGACTCACATTAAGCATCTCCAATCCAAAATTAAATCTAGAATCGGCTTCCTATTTCGCAACAACGCCTCCTTCACTCATGCTGCCAAACATACAGTTGTAAAACTGTCTATCCTACCGATCCTTGACTTCGGCGATGTCATTTTCAAAATAACCTCCAACACTCTACTCAGCAAATTGGATGCAGTCTATCACAGTGCCATCCGTTTTGTCACCAAAGCCCCATATACTACTCACCACTGCGACCTGTATGCTCTCGTTGACTGGTCCTTGCTACATATTCGTCGCCAAACCCACTGGCTCCAGGTCATCTATAAGTCTCTAAAGCTCCGCCTTATCTCACCTCACTGGTCACCATAGCAACACCCACCCGTAGTACGCGCTCCAGCAGGTATATTTCACTGGTCATCGCTAAAGCCAACACCTCTTTGGCTGCCTTTCCTTCCAGTTCTCTGTTGCCAATGACTGGAATGAATTCCAAAAATCACTTAAGTTGGAGACTTATCTCCCTCACTAATTTTAAGCATCAGCAGTCAGAGCAGCTTACCGATCACTGCAGCTGTACATAGCCCATCTGTAAATAGCCCATCCAACCAACTACCTACCTCATCCCCATATGTTGCTCTGCTCTTTTTCACAGCAGTATTTCTACTTGCACATCCTCATCTGCACATCTATCACTCTAGTGTTAATTGCTAAATTGTAATTACTTAGCCACTATGGCCTATTTATTGCCTTACCTCCTTACTTCATTTGCACACACTGTATACAGATTTTTCTAGTGTGTTATTGACTGTACATTTGTTTATCCTATGTGTAACTCTGTGTTGTTGTTTTTGTCGCACTGCTTTGCTTTATCTTGGCCAGGTGGCAGTTGTAAATGAGAACTTGTTCTCAACTGGCCTACCTGGTTAAATAAAGGTGAAATAAAAATAAATATTTGTATCTTTCCAGGGTGAGTTTCACACAGTGGACTTCCTACTAGGGCACACCACCTCAGTGCTAACAGTATTACTCTGGTTCATAGGCACATGATTACCGCATACAATAGCTATAGGATCAGCAGAGGCATTCAGGGCAGTAAGAGGGACATACTTTAGGTTACTTACATGGTGTCTTCCAATGCCCCTGGGATAATGTATATGTGCTAAAGCATTATGATGACTCAGCGACACAATGGTAGGGATTAAAAGAGCTGGACTTGGGTCATTGATAAGTTATTGTCTCAACGCAGCCTTATAATTCTGTGAAAGGATCCAGGAACCCAAATTATTTGGGTGCTTACCATCCTCATTAATACGAGCTTTGTTTCCAGAAGGTATCAAAATTGTCAATAAATGTTACACACACAAAGCTGCACTCGTCTCGTAGCCAGTTATGGAAAGCTGAAAGTATGCGAAACTGTTACATGCCACAATTTAGGGAGGGCAGAGGGCCAGATATTATGGGGCATTTGTTGGTGTCAAGTGGAGATCCCACATGAACCATGACAGTATCAATCCCCAGTGACTGACTCATATCCTCGGGAAGCAACCTGGTGATATACTGAACTTTTGCCCCAGGAAAGCACAGTCTTTGCCACAAGCACAGATATATGCCTCACCATCGAACTCCCTATCACAATTGCCGGAATGATCTGGCCTCTGCCGGGTCTCGAAGAAGATTGCGAGGCCAGAGCCACAAACCTCACCTGAGGGCTGCAGAGTCACCAGCTGCGTGCAGGCCACAACAGCCAAAGGGACAGAGCTGATCCAGAGATTATGGCCCAGTGGAGGGGGCAGCGGTGGTCCAGGCTGTGCACAGGCAGTTGATTGACTAGGACAGGGAGCGGTAGCTGGAGGAGCATCCACAGCCATGGAGGGAACACCCAAGCCCCCGGCAGAAGACAGCTGGTACAGGGGCTCAAAGCGATTTGAAAGTCTTCAGTCCTGCTAAATTGTAATTATTCACTCCTATTTATTGCCTACCTCCTCATGCCTTTTGCACACAATGTAGATGGATACATTTTTTTCTACTATGTTATTGACTTGTTTATTGTTTACTCCATGTGTAACTCTGTGTTGTTGTCTGTTCACACTGCTATGCTTTATCTTGGCCAGGTCGCAGTTGCAAATGAGAACTTGTTCTCAACTAGCCTACCTGGTTAAATAAAGGTGAAATAAAAATGTAAAAAAAGATGTGGGGGAAGAAGGAAGGCGCGCCGAGAACGATGTGTGTGTATGTGCGTTAGTCTCAGGGGATCGCTGGGATGGAGATTTGAAGCAGATCTACAGTGAAACTAAAAGCATTGATTTCAGCATGCTCGAGGAGGTCAGAGAGAGGGAGTTTGTCTCCTAAACCATGTGCACTGGCCTTGAACCACTCTCAGCTGAGGCATACAGCTTTCTAAACCTGCTCCCCTACGCCATTGGTTGAAGTTTCCTCCAAGTACAGATCTAGGATCAGCTAGATCCTAACCTGAATCATTAGTGAGGAAAATGTTCAACTGACCCAGAATCACACTAACCCAGGAACACACACAGAGGAAAAGAGTAAGAGAGATCTGACATTTACATGTATCGTTTAGCGGCCGTCCTAGCTTGTTGAGAACACAGAGGCTGTGTTAGCTAGCCAGGCCCAGGCTAATAAAGCCCCATTACCATTATGGAGGCTGTGTTAGCTAGCCAGGCCCAGGCTAATAAAGCCCCATTACCATTATGGAGGCTGTGTTAGCTAGCCAGGCCTAGGCTAATAAAGCCCCATTACCATTATGGAGGCTGTGTTAGCTAGCCAGGCCTAGGCTAATAAAGCCCCGTTACCATTATGGAGGCTGTGTGTTAACTATCCAGGCCTAGGCTAATAAAGCCCCATTACCATTATGGAGGCTGTGTGTTAACTATCCAGGCCTAGGCTAATAAAGCCCCATTACCATTATGGAGTCTGTGTTAGCTAGCCAGGCCCAGGCTAATAAAGCCCCATTACCATTATGGAGGCTGTGTTAGCTAGCCAGGCCTAGGCTAATAAAGCCCCGTTACCATTATGGAGGCTGTGTTAGCTAGACAGGCCTAGGCTAATAAAGCCCCATTACCATTATGGAGGCTGTGTTAGCTAGCCAGGCCCAGGCTAATAAAGCCCCATTACCATTATGGAGGCTGTGTTAGCTAGCCAGGCCTAGGCTAATAAAGCCCCATTACCATAATGGAGGCTGTGTGTTAACTATCCAGGCCCAGGCTAATAAAGCCCTATTACCATTATGTAGAATGTGTGCTAGCTAGCCAGGCCCAGGCTAATAAAGCCCTATTACCATTATGTAGAATGTGTGCTAGCTAGCCGGGGTGGAGTTGTGTATGATGTGCCACAGAGCTTTGTGATATGGAGAGGTGCTGAGGAGGAGCAAGGAGAAAGTGGTGAATGGAAGACTCAGATTAGTGGAGCAGTACGGCACAACATAGCACAGTGGAGGACAGTCTATCACTGCGTTGATGGTTTTTTCTACTCTCTTCTGATCTCCCCTCTCTTAAACTCACACTTCCTTCATGCTTACATTACAGTCATTTGACAGACACGCTTATCCAGAGCCTCCCCTCTGTCCGTCTCTCTCTCTCCCTGGAACGCACAAATGTTGTGGAATAGAGAGAAACCAACACAAAGTGCCCACTTCTACCCAAAAGGATTGTGTTAAACAGTCTCCAGGGGAAAATAGGGAGGGATCCCTTTGCTGGGCAAGATCAGAAGAGAAAAAGGACCCACGTATATTTGGACTGACAGGCTTCTCAGTGTGAGAAGACAAACTGTGTGGAGTATGGGTCACAGAGGGGTCACCAGCTGTCACAACGCAACACACAATCCCCCTCTGGGCTTCTAGAAGGCAAATCTAACCTAGTGTTGGTTGGCGCTTTTCTCTTAAATAATCAGCAGGGGCTTCCTAAATTGTACTGTATAATAATGAGATAATAAACAAGTATATACTGGTAATGTATAAACACTGACCTTTACTAAGGTCAATCGGTTTGGAACACAACCATCACCATGGTTTTATTGTTTTTATCAGCCTATGCAATCAAATTGTCAGTCATAGCCATTCTGTGTGAAGCAGTGAGATGACATTATATAATGATAACATTGTGCAGCGTCTGCCCATGCAATCCAATAGCAAGGTTGATAAGTGTTGTTAATAGTGCAATGATAAGAAAGGAGGCAATCCACATTAGATAATAAAAAGATACTCAACATTGTACTTCATAAAATATTATCAACACTAGAGATGGCTGTAAATGTTCCTCATACTCTTGGAAAGTCTGACAGTGCCCTAATTAAAATATATCATAAACATACTGTGAGCTGGAAGTTGAGGCTGTTTCAGTACAAGGGGAAGTGGTGGGAGGACAGATTTGATCCGTCCATACCCCCCTTAGATAACAGAGTATGTAACCATGGGCTGTAATTTGGGATTAAAAAGGTGGTCTGCTGTTTGGGTGACCCCTCCAATGGCTGGTGACAGCCTGTCTAGGCCCAGTGATTGCACCCCGAATCCTATCATTGCTGTGGTATTTACAGTAATTACAGTAGCAGGAGGATTTGTGGGTAGTGTATTATCAATAGAGATTGGGCCTTCATCAACAGACCCAGACTCATATGGGGTGTATTCACTTGAAAACAAACAGAGGCAAGAGGGCCGAAACGAGGACAGGCTAAATTGAACTTCTCCATTAAGAAACACAATTGTTTTGTGGCAAAACATTTTCCGTTTAGATACTGTTTGCACTAATGAACACACCCCGAAAACAACTCGGAAGTTCAAGGACATGAAAACAAAACATCAACAAGAAGGATCAAGTGTTCAAACAAGGACATGTGAATGTGCTGCTATCAACGTATTCTACACATAATCTAGAATGCATTGGTTTATTTCCTCATTCTTGGCAGACTCCTGTTGAAGTTCAAAAGTGCAGTCATGGAACACTGCCATAAAGACAGAGCACAATAACACATCTCATGCTACTCTATGTTGACAGTTAAAGGTGCACACTGGTCATTGCATCAAAGGTACTGTACATATTGTCTGGCAAGCACACCTTGCCCCGTGACTTAGGTACTGTGGCACAGCAGTAAGGACCTCTTGATATACAGTGGGGTCCGACATTTTTGACATCCTTGATAAAAATGAGCAAAAATGACTGTTTAAATTAAATAATTCAAATATTATATTATTTTATACTAATACAATTCCAACAAATGTACATGCCTGGATTTGGAGAAATAACATTGGCAATTGGAAGCGGTGCATTGATCAGATGACATGAAAATAGAGCACTTTGGCCACGCACACCGGTTGTGGGTTTTACGTCGAAATGAGAATGCATAAGCAGAAAAGAACCCCATTCACAATGTCAACTAGTAATGTTGATGTTATGAGGCTATTTTGCTTCCACTGGTCCTGGAGCTCTTGTTAAGGTCAACGGCATCATGAACTTTAACCAGTACCAGAACATTTTTCCCCAAAACCTGGTCGCCTCTGCCAGGAGGATGAAACTTGGGCACAAGTGGATCTTCCAGCAAGACAATAACCCCAAGCACAGATCAAAATCCACAAAGAAATGGTTAATTGGCCACAAATTCAACATTTTGCAATGGCCCTCTCAGTCTCCAGACTTGAAACCCATTAAAACGAAGGCTATCAAGGATCTGGAAGGACTCTGTATGGAGGAATGGTCTAAGATCCATCCCAATGTGTTTATCTCAGTAACTGTCTATCAGGGTTAAAGAGCAGAGGGAAATTGTGGCTGTCACCTCCTCTCAAATCTCTGGGCCGACCATTAGTGGTATTAATCTGCACGTAGCGCCCAGTGGCATCGTAATGCCGTTCCACTAGCCGCTTTAGTGTTGTCTGGCCACTGATAAAAATACGGCATCCTCTCTCTCTACTACAGTGGCTACAGGTAACTGTCAAAAAAAAGGAAACAAGTAAATGAGAGAAACAAAGTATATTGAAAGCAGGTGCTTCAACACAGGTGTGGTTCCTGAGTTAATTAAGCAATTAACATCCCATCATGCTTAGGGTTATGTATAAAAATGTCCAGATGCCCATTATTTTGGCTACCATGGTTAGAAGAAGATATCTCAGTGAAAGAGGGATCAAAAGGATCAAAAGGGTGTGTGTATGTGTGTGTGTGTGTGTGTGTGTATGTATATATATATATATATCTCAGTCACCAGATCTCAACCTAATTGAACACTTACGGGAGATTCTGTTGTGCTGACTTAGACCTTGTTTTCCAACACCAACAACAAAACCATCCACAGAATTTCTCGTGGAAGAATGGTGTCTCATCCCTCCAATAGAGTTTCAGACACAATCTATGACAAAGCACATTGAAGCTGTTCTGGAGGCCCAATGCTCTTTAAGACACTTCAGGTTGGTGATTCCTTCGTTTGGCAGTTACCTACATGTCTGCATATCAAGCCTTTCTGGGCACAAATAAGAATCCGTCTTGGCGTCCTCGCCAGCTTCTCATCCTACAGTCTTGGGTTCTACAGACACATCCAGACAGAGACGTCGGAGACCAACCAGGAATATGTCTGTGTGTCTGCGTCCCAAATGGCACCCTATTCCCTACATAGTGCACTACTTTTGACCAGCGCCCTATGGGCCCTATAGGAAATAGGGTGCCATCTGTGTCTGTTTGTAGTGGAGCCCGCAGCTACTTTGTCACATCAATTCTCAAATGGCCAAATCCTGATGATCCACATCAACGGGACTACAGCAGAGAGAGTCGGCAGTTTTAAGTTCCTTGGCATCTACATCACCAAGGACTTGACATGGACTACCGCAAGGCCCTCCAGAGGGTGAAGACGGCCCAGTACATCACTGGAACCGTGCTCCCACCCATCCATGACATCTACTTGAAACGGTGCCTGAGGAAGGAACCACTGAGGAGACAGTTTCTATCTACAAGCCATCTGACTGCTGAACACTTGAACTGGACTGAGCACCTGCTCTGATTCTCCGCACCTTAGCCCGCGAGCACACGCAGCTTAGCACCCACCTTAGCACGCACGCATGCACGCACGCACACACACACAACTATTATTATGATTGCTAAATACTGCACAATTTAAACACTTGACCCCCAATGCCTCATTCCCCAATACATGTGTAAATATTGGACTATAAATTGTGCCTTCCTATATTATGCAAAAAATATATATACACTGCTCAAAAAAATAAAGGGAACACTAAAATAACACATCCTAGATCTGAATTAATGAAATATTCTTATTAAATACTTTTTTCTTTACATAGTGAATGTGCTGACAACAAAACCACACAAAAATGTTCAATGGAAATCAAATGTATCAACCCATGGAGGTCTGGATTTGGAGTCACACTCAAAATTAAGGTGGAAAACCACACTACAGGCTGATCCAACTTTGATGTAATATCCTTAAAACAAGTCAAAATTAGGCTCAGTAGTGTGTTTGGCCTCCACGTGCCTATATGACCTCCCTACAATGCCTGGGCATGCTCCTGATGAGGTGGCGGACCTGGACTAAAGCATCCGCCAACTCCTGGACAGTCTGTGGTGCAACGTGGCGTTGGTGGATGGAGCGAGACATGATGTCCCAGACGTGCTCAATTGGATTCAGGTCTGGGGAACGGGCGGGCCAGTCCATAGCATCAATGCCTTCCTCTTGCAGGAACTGCTGACACACTCCAGCCACATGAGGTCTAGCATTGTCTTGCATTAGGAGGAACCCAGGGCCAACCGCACCAGCATATGGTCTCACAAGGGGTCTGAGGATCTCATCTCGGTACCTAATGTGCGGCCCCCAAAAGAAATGCCACCCCACACCATGACTGACCCACCGCCAAACCGGTCATGCTGGAGGATGTTGCAGGCAGAACAACGTTCTCCACGTCGTCTCCAGACTGTCACGTCTGTCACTTGTGCTCAGTGTGAACCTGCTTTCATCTGTGAAGAGCACAGGGCGCCAGTGGCGAATTTGCCAATCTTGGTGTTCTCTGGCAAATGCCAAACGTCCTGCACGGTGTTGGGCTGTAAGCACAACCCCCACCTGTGGACGTCGGGCCCTCATACCACCCTCATGGAGTCTGTTTCTGACCGTTTGAGCAGACACATGCACATTTGTGGCCTGCTGGAGGTCATTTTGCAGGGCTCTGGCAGTGCTCCTCCTGCTCCTCCTTGCACAAAGGCGGAGGTAGCGGTCCTGCTGCTGGGTTGTTGCCCTCCTACGGCCTCCTCCACGTCTCCTGATGTACTGGCCTGTCTCCTGGTAGCGCCTCCATGCTCTGGACACTACGCTGACAGACACAGCAAACCTTCTTGCCACAGCTCGCATTTACTGTTCCATCCTGGATGAGCTGCACTACCTGAGCCACTTGTGTGGGTTGTAGACTCCGTCTCATGCTACCACTAGAGTGAAAGCACCGCCAGCATTCAAAAGTGACCAAAACATCAGCCAGGAAGCATAGGAACTGAGAAGTGGTCTGTGGTCACCACCTGCAGAACCACTCCTTTATTGGGGGTGTCTTGCTAATTGCCTATAATTTCCACCTGTTGTCTATTCTATTTGCACAACAGCATGTGAAATTTATTGTCAATCAGTGTTGCTTCCTAAGTGGACAGTTTGATTTCACAGAAGTGTGATTGACTTGGAGTTACATTGTGTTGTTTAAGTGTTCCCTTTATTTTTTTGAGCAGTGTATATTCTACTGAGCCATTTACGTTAAGTTTGTATTCTTACCTTTTATTCATTCTTATTGTTGTTGCATTGTCTAGAAGGAAACCGCAAGTAAGATTTTTTGGGGACGGTGTATACCATGTGTCACATGCATACAACTAATTAAACTTGAAATTTGATGAGCCTAGAGAAGAGCTTCATATTGAAATGAACCAGTCATTTCCCAATAGAGGACTGAAGAAAATGTATAGCGTACAATACTAGAACTATATCCAATGAAAACACAACATTGAAATGTAATGTCTGTTTACAAGGGAAAGTAAAATGCTTTGTGTCGTGTCCACAATCGAGTATGTGAGGACTGTGGCCCTCTTTATACAGGCCGGTACTTGAATGGTGTTTAAACAGGCCTGTATTTGCCTGGGGTTTAAACAGGCCTGTATTTGCCTGGGGTTTAAACAGGCCTGTATTTGCATGTGGTGTAAACAGGCCTGTATTTGCCTGGGGTTAAAACATGCATGTATTTGCATGTGGTTTAAACAGGCCTGTATTTGCATGGGGTATAAACAGGCCTGTATTTGCTATTTGCATGGTGTTTGCGAATTAAAAGAGGGTTCACCAGAGAATGAAATCATGGTAACATGATACCAGATGGGTGCACTGACTGGCAAACAACATTGAGGAGGACTGAAGCTAGGATTAGCTGTAGTAGGAGGGGAGACTGGGGCAAAGCAGGAAATGGGCTATTTTGTGAAAATGTTCTGTATCATCGTCCTTCATGAGAAGGCTGGTGAATGCAAAACCTTTGATGAAGTTGAACCTCTTTCCATTTGCTTGGAAGATTTTCTATTTTCTAAAAGGACAATAGTTGGGGGTTGGGGAGCAGGGGGGCATGGAGTCACCTTCTGTTCCTGTGTAGCAGGCTCCTGCAGCAGGGAAATTCCAAGGGACACACTCCGAGCCACACACACACACACAAATAAAGTGCACGAACACACACAAGTGCACACACACAAGTGCGCACACACACGCCCACACAGACACACCTCAAGGACACCTCCGCCCTCTGTGTCTGTGCCTTACACACGCTCAATGAGTCTGCTGCTTTTAATAGAGTGAGCCATGCCTCTCTCCCAGCCAGCGTAAATAAGGAGCTTTAGAGGCTGTTGAAAACCTGTTTACTGACATC
This sequence comes from Oncorhynchus tshawytscha, assembly GCF_018296145.1. Taxonomy (NCBI): domain Eukaryota; kingdom Metazoa; phylum Chordata; class Actinopteri; order Salmoniformes; family Salmonidae; genus Oncorhynchus; species Oncorhynchus tshawytscha. The sequence goes on from NC_056432.1 coordinate 12,372,856, forward strand.
GCTGTACTGCCATTACCCCTCCCCTGGTGTGTGTGTTTGGCGAGGGTGTTATAGTGTGCCCCTCAGGTGTCAGGGTGCTAAGCCCCGAGGAACAGACGGCTGCAGTGTCAGAGGCATGCTGAGTCAGCCAAAACAGCACAATGTGGTTGTGTATGGGGGTGTAGTTGTGTGTGTAGGTGTTTGTGTGTGTGTTTGTGAGGGACGGTGGATCTGCCTGCTCTACGGTGGAAACACACAGAATAGCGGGAGGCTATGAACAGCTTGCCAACCAAAGGACTGCCACTAATTCAGGCTTTCTTTTGTCATTGGAGGGAGCGACCAAAGCAAAGCCAGAGTTAAATGACCTGATACCAAGTAACACAGCCAGTCTGAAGTGATAACTAGTAACACAGCCAGTCTGAACTGATACCTAGAAACACATCCAGTCTGAACTGATACCTAGTAACACAGCCAGTCTGAACTGATACCTAGTAACACAGCCAGTCTGAACTGATACCTAGTAACACAGCCAGTCTGAACTGATACCTAGGAACACAGCCAGTCTGAACTGATACCTAGTAACACAGCCAGTCTGAACTGACACCTAGTAACACAGCATGTCTGAACTGATATCTAGTAACACAGCCAGTCTGAACTGATATCTAGTAACACAGCCAGTCTGAGTCTAATGAACTGATATCTAGTAACACAGCCAGTCTGAACTGATATCTAGTAACACAGCCAGTCTGAGGCTAATGAACTGATATCTAGCAACACAGCCAGCCTGAGTCTAATGAACTGATATCTAGTAACACAGCCTGTCTGAGTCTAATGAACTGATACCTAGTAACACAGCCAGTCTGAACTGATATCTAGTAACACAGCCAGTGTGAACTTATATCTAGTAACAAAGCCAGTCTGAACTGATACCTAGGAACACAGCCCGTCTGAACTGATATCTAGTAACACAGACAGTCTGAACTGACACCTAGTAACACAGCATGTCTGAACTGATATCTAGTAACACAGCCAGCCTGAGTCTAATGAACTGATACCTAGTAACACATCCAGTCTGAACTGATATCTAGTAACACAGCCAGTCTGAACTGATATCTAGTAACACAGCCAGTCTGAACTGATATCTAGTAACACAGCCAGTCTTAACTGATATCTACTAACACAGCCAGTCTGAGTCTAATGAACTGATATCTAGCAACACTGCCAGCCTGAGTCTAATGAACTGATATCTAGTAACACAGCCAGTCTGAACTGATATCTAGTAACACAGCCAGTCTGAACTGATATCTAGTAACACAGCCAGTCTGAACTGATATCTAGTAACTCAGCCAGTCTGAGTCTAATGATCTGATATCTAGTAACACAGCCATTCTGAACTGATATCTAGTAACTCAGCCAGTCTGAGTCTAATGATCTGATATCTAGTAACACAGCCAGTCTGAACTGATATCTAGTAACACAGCCAGTCTGAACTGATATCTAGTAACTCAGCCAGTCTGAGTCTAATGATCTGATATCTAGTAACACAGCCAGTCTGAACTGATATCTAGTAACACAGACAGTCTGAACTGATATCTAGTAACACAGCCGGTCTGAACTGATATCTAGCAACACAGCCAGTCTGAACTGATATCTAGTAACACAGCCAGTCTGAACTGATACCTAGTAACACAGCCAGTCTGAACTGACACCTAGTAACACAGCATGTCTGAACTGATATCTAGTAACACAGCCAGTCTGAGTCTAATGAACTGATATCTAGTAACACAGCCAGTCTGAACTGATATCTAGTAACACAGCCAGTCTGAACTGATATCTAGTAACACAGCCAGTCTGAGGCTAATGAACTGATATCTAGCAACACAGCCAGCCTGAGTCTAATGAACTGATATCTAGTAACACAGCCAGTCTGAGTCTAATGAACTGATACCTAGTAACACAGCCAGTCTGAACTGATATCTAGTAACACAGCCAGTGTGAACTTATATCTAGTAACACAGCCAGTCTGAACTGATACCTAGGAACACAGCCAGTCTGAACTGATACCTAGGAACACAGCCCGTCTGAACTGATATCTAGTAACACAGACAGTCTGAACTGACACCTAGTAACACAGCATGTCTGAACTGATATCTAGTAACACAGCCAGCCTGAGTCTAATGAACTGATACCTAGTAACACATCCAGTCTGAACTGATATCTAGTAACACAGCCAGTCTGAACTGATATCTAGTAACACAGCCAGTCTGAACTGATATCTAGTAACACAGCCAGTCTTAACTGATATCTACTAACACAGCCAGTCTGAGTCTAATGAACTGATATCTAGCAACACTGCCAGCCTGAGTCTAATGAACTGATATCTAGTAACACAGCCAGTCTGAACTGATATCTAGTAACACAGCCAGTCTGAACTGATATCTAGTAACACAGCCAGTCTGAACTGATATCTAGTAACTCAGCCAGTCTGAGTCTAATGATCTGATATCTAGTAACACAGCCATTCTGAACTGATATCTAGTAACTCAGCCAGTCTGAGTCTAATGATCTGATATCTAGTAACACAGCCAGTCTGAACTGATATCTAGTAACACAGCCAGTCTGAACTGATATCTAGTAACTCAGCCAGTCTGAGTCTAATGATCTGATATCTAGTAACTCAGCTAGTCTGAACTGATATCTAGTAACACAGACAGTCTGAACTGATATCTAGTAACACAGACAGTCTGAGTCTAATGAACTGATATCTAGTAACACAGCCAGTCTGAACTGATATCTAGTAACACAGCCAGTCTGAACTGATATCTAGTAACACAGCCAGTCTGAACTGATATCTAGTAACTCAGCCAGTCTGAGTCTAATGATCTGATATCTAGTAACACAGCCATTCTGAACTGATATCTAGTAACTCAGCCAGTCTGAGTCTAATGATCTGATATCTAGTAACACAGCCAGTCTGAACTGATATCTAGTAACACAGCCAGTCTGAACTGATATCTAGTAACTCAGCCAGTCTGAGTCTAATGATCTGATATCTAGTAACACAGCCAGTCTGAACTGATATCTAGTAACACAGACAGTCTGAACTGATATCTAGTAACACAGCCGGTCTGAACTGATATCTAGCAACACAGCCAGTCTGAACTGATATCTAGTAACACAGCCAGTCTGAACTGATACCTAGTAACACAGCCAGTCTGAACTGACACCTAGTAACACAGCATGTCTGAACTGATATCTAGTAACACAGCCAGTCTGAGTCTAATGAACTGATATCTAGTAACACAGCCAGTCTGAACTGATATCTAGTAACACAGCCAGTCTGAACTGATATCTAGTAACACAGCCAGTCTGAGGCTAATGAACTGATATCTAGCAACACAGCCAGCCTGAGTCTAATGAACTGATATCTAGTAACACAGCCAGTCTGAGTCTAATGAACTGATACCTAGTAACACAGCCAGTCTGAACTGATATCTAGTAACACAGCCAGTGTGAACTTATATCTAGTAACACAGCCAGTCTGAACTGATACCTAGGAACACAGCCAGTCTGAACTGACACCTAGTAACACAGCCAGTCTGAACTGATATCTAGTAACACAGCCAGTCTGAACTGACACCTAGTAACACAGCATGTCTGAACTGATATCTAGTAACACAGCCAGCCTGAGTCTAATGAACTGATACCTACTAACACAGCCAGTCTGAACTGACACCTAGTAACACAGCATGTCTGAACTGATATCTAGTAACACAGCCAGCCTGAGTCTAATGAACTGATACCTAGTAACACAGCCAGTCTGAACTGATACCTAGTAACACATCCAGTCTGAACTGATATCTAGTAACACAGCCAGTCTGAACTGATATCTAGTAACACAGCCAGTCTGAACTGATATCTAGTAACACAGCCAGTCTGAGTCTAATGAACTGATATCTAGCAACACTGCCAGCCTGAGTCTAATGAACTGATATCTAGTAACACAGCCAGTCTGAACTGATATCTAGTAACACAGCCAGTCTGAACTGATATCTAGTAACACAGCCAGTCTGAACTGATATCTAGTAACACAGCCAGTCTGAGTCTAATGAACTGATACCTAGTAACACAGCCAGTCTGAACTGATATCTAGTAACACAGACAGTCTGAACTGATATCTAGTAACACAGCCAGTCTGAGTCTAATGAACTGATACCTAGTAACACAGCCGGTCTGAACTGATATCTAGTAACACAGCCAGTCTGAACTGATATCTAGTAACACAGACAGTCTGAACTGATATCTAGTAACACAGCCAGTCTGAACTGATATCTAGTAACTCAGCTAGTCTGAACTGATATCTAGTAACACAGACAGTCTGAACTGATATCTAGTAACACAGACAGTCTGAGTCTAATGAACTGATATCTAGTAACACAGCCAGTCTGAACTGATATCTAGTAACACAGCCAGTCTGAGTCTAATGAACTGATATCTAGCAACACAGCCAGTCTGAACTGATATCTAGTAACACAGCCAGTCTGAACTGATATCTAGTAACACAGCCGGTCTGAACTGATATCTAGTAACACAGCCAGTCTCAACTGATATCTCGTAACACAGCCAGTCTGAACTGATATCTAGTAACACAGCCAGTCTGAACTGATATCTAGTAACACAGACAGTCTGAACTGATATCTAGTAACACAGCCGGTCTGAACTGATATCTAGTAACACAGCCAGTCTTAACTGATATCTACTAACACAGCCAGTCTGAGTCTAATGAACTGATATCTAGCAACACTGCCAGCCTGAGTCTAATGAACTGATATCTAGTAACACAGCCAGTCTGAACTGATATCTAGTAACACAGCCAGTCTGAACTGATAACTAGTAACACAGCCAGTCTGAACTGATATCTAGTAACTCAGCCAGTCTGAGTCTAATGATCTGATATCTAGTAACACAGCCAGTCTGAGTCTAATGAACTGATACCTAGTAACACAGCCAGTCTGAACTGATATCTAGTAACACAGACAGTCTGAACTGATATCTAGTAACACAGCCGGTCTGAACTGATATCTAGTAACACAGCCAGTCTGAACTGATATCTAGTAACACAGCCAGTCTGAACTGATATCTAGTAACTCAGCTAGTCTGAACTGATATCTAGTAACACAGCCAGTCTGAACTGATATCTAGTAACACAGCCAGTCTGAGTCTAATGAACTGATATCTAGCAACACAGCCAGCCTGAGTCTAATTAACTGATATCTAGTAACACAGCCAGTCTTAGTCTAATGAACTGATATCTAGTAACACAGCCAGTCTGAACTGATATCTAGTAACACAGCCAGTCTGAGTCTAATGAACTGATATCTAGTAACACAGCCAGTCTGAACTGATATCTAGTAACACAGCCAGTCTGAGTCTAATGAACTGATATCTAGCAACACAGCCAGTCTGAGTCTAATGAACTGATACCTAGTAACACAGCCAGTCTGAACTGATATCTAGTAACACAGCCAGTCTGAACTGATATCTAGTAACACAGCCGGTCTGAACTGATATCTAGTACACAGCCAGTCTCAACTGATATCTCGTAACACAGCCAGTCTGAACTGATATCTAGTAACACAGCCAGTCTGAACTGATATCTAGTAACACAAACAGTCTGAACTGATATCTAGTAACACAGCCGGTCTGAACTGATATCTAGTAACACAGCCAGTCTTAACTGATATCTACTAACACAGCCAGTCTGAGTCTAATGAACTGATATCTAGTAACACAGCCAGTCTGAGTCTAATGAACTGATATCTAGCAACACCGCCAGCCTGAGTCTAATGAACTGATATCTAGTAACACAGCCAGTCTGAGTCTAATGAACTGATATCTAGCAACACCGCCAGCCTGAGTCTAATGAACTGATACCTAGTAACACAGTCAGTCTGAACTGATATCTAGTAACACAGCCAGTCTGAACTGATATCTAGTAACACAGCCAGTCTGAACTGATATCTAGTAACACAGCCAGTCTGAACTGATATCTAGTAACTCAGCCAGTCTGAGTCTAATGATCTGATATCTAGTAACACAGCCAGTCTGAACTGATATCTAGTAACACAGCCAGTCTGAACTGATATCTAGTAACACAGCCAGTCTGAGTCTAATGAACTGATATCTAGCAACACAGCTAGTCTGAGTCTAATGAACTGATACCTAGTAACACAGCCAGTCTGAACTGATATCTAGTAACACAGCCAGTCTGAGTCTAATGAACTGATACCTAGTAACACAGCCAGTCTGAGTCTAATGAACTGATACCTAGTAACACAGCCAGTCTGAGTCTAATGAACTGATACCTAGTAACACAGCCAGTCTGAACTGATACCTAGTAACACAGCCAGTCTGAACTGATATCTAGTAACACAGCCAGTCTGAGTCTAATGAACTGATACCTAGTAACACAGCCAGTCTGAGTCTAATGAACTGGTTCCTAGTAACACAGCCAGTCTGAGTCTAATGAACTGATATCTAGTAACACAGTCAGTCTGAACTGATACCTAGTAACACAGCCAGTCTGAACTGATATCTAGTAACACAGCCAGTCTGAGTCTAATGAACTGATACCTAGTAACACAGCCAGTCTGAGTGTAATGAACTGATACCTAGTAACACAGCCAGTCTGAACTGATACCTAGTAACACAGCCAGTCTGAACTGATAACTAGTAACACAGCCAGTCTGAGTCTAATGAACTGATACCTAGTAACACAGCCAGTCTGAACTGATATCTAGTAACACAGCCAGTCTGAGTCTAATGAACTGATACCTAGTAACACAGCCAGTCTGAACTGATACCTAGTAACACATCCAGTCTGAGTCTGATGAACTGATACCTAGTAACTCAGCCAGTCTGAACTGATAACTAGTAACACAGCCAGTCTGATTCTAATGAACTGATACCTTGTAATAATGGAGAGGGATTGGATTCATGATACTGATGGACCAAAACCAAAACCAGGGATATTGTGTGTGTGTGTGTGTGTGTGTACACACTGTATGTGGGTGTATTGAATAAGTTATGTTCGTAAGGAACTGTGTTCTACCCACTCTGTGCATGTGAGTAGCCTACAGTATGTACAGTGCATTCGGAATATATTCAGACCCCTTGGCTTTTTCCACATGTTTTTACTTTACAGCCTTTTTCTAAAAGGGATTAAATAAAACAGTTTTCTCATTGATCTACACACAATACCTCATAATGATGAAGCGAAAACAGGTTTTTGGAAATGTTAGCAAATGTATTACAATTTTAAAAACTGAAATACTTTAAGGACACTCAGACCATGAGAAACAAGATTCTCTGGTCTGATGAAACCAAGATTGAACTGTTTGACCTGAATGCCAAGCGTCACATCTGGAGGATGGAGGTGACAGCATCACGCTGCGGGATGTTTTTCAGCGGCAGGGACTGGGAGACTAGTCAGGATCAAGGGAAAGACGGAGCAAAGTACAAATAGATCATTGATGAAAACCTGCTGCAGAGCGCTCAGGACCTTAGGCTGGGGCGAAGGTTCACCTTCGAACAGGATAACGACCCTCAGCACACTGCCAAGACAACGCAGGATTGGCTTTGGGATAAGTCTCTGAATGTCTCTGAGTGGCCCAGCCAGAGCCTGGACTTGAACCTGATCGAACATCTCTGGAGAGACCTGAAAATAGCTATGCAGCTAAGCTCCCATCCAACCTGACAGAGCTTGAGTGCATCTGCAGAGAATAATGGGAGATACAGATGTGGCAAGCTTGTAGCGTCATACCCAAGAAGACTCAAGGCTGTAATCGCTGCCACAGGTGCTTCAACAATGTACTGATAAAAATAGGTTTGAATGTTTGAATGACCTTTATTTAACTAGGCACGTCAGTTAACAACAAAGTTATTCAACAAATTCTTATTTACAATGACGGTCTACCCCGGCCAAACCCTAACCCGGATGACGCTGGGCCAGTTGTGCGCCGCCCTATGTGACTCCCAATCACGGCTGGTTGTGACAAAGCCTGGGATTGAACCAGGGTTTTTAGTGACATCTCTAGCACTGAGATGCAGTGCCTTAGACCGCTGTGCCACTCGGGAGCCGAAAGCAAAAGGTCTGAATACTTATGTAAATCTGATATTTCTGTTTTATTTCTTAAAAGACGTTTGCAAGAATTTCTAAAAAAAAAAAAAAAGTTTTTGCTTTGTCATTATGGGGTATTGTGTGTAGATTGATGAGGGAAAAAAACAAATGTTATTCATTTTAGAATAAGGCTGTAACATAACAAAAAGTGTGGAAAAAGTCAAGGGGTTTGAATACTTTCTGAATGCGCTGTATGTGTTTTGCACTGAAGTGCACATTGCATAAAGCTTTAATCAAGGCTGCCTTATTGTGCCTGATCAGATGCGTGGTTGCTTTGTTTGTGATATGGGTGGTGTATGTGTGTGTGTGTGTGTGTGTGTGTGTGTGTGTGTGTGTGTGTGTGTGTGTGCGGGGTGGATTTGCAGGCCATAGTAAAAATAGTCCAGCAGCCTGGGTTGGGGATTAGATGTGTGTTATAACAAGAAAGCTCAACAGGCTTTTCAGGGAACCTACCACAGAGTGCTGGAACAAGGACATCCTACCCACCATCTGTGGATGAGCCAGTCATGCAGGCTGTGCTGGGGGTTGCTGGAGTGGGTGGGATGGAAGAATAGAGCTCTCTCTGTTGAGGAGTGAGTTTGCTATAGGCTGTCTCCTCACTCTGTTGAGGAGTGAGTTTTCTATAGGCTGTCTTCTCCTCACTCTGTTGAGGAGTGAGTTTGCTATAGGCGGTCTTCTCCTCACTCTGTTGAGGAGTGAGTTTTCTATAGGCTGTCTTCTCCTCACTCTGTTGGGGAGTGAGTTTGCTATAGGCTGTCTCCTCACTCTGTTGAGGAGTGAGTTTTCTATAGGCTGTCTTCTCACTCTGTTGGGGAGTGAGTTTGCTATAGGCTGTCTTCTCACTCTGTTGGGGAGTGAGTTTGCTATAGGCTGTCTTCTCACTCTGTTGGGGAGTGAGTTTGCTATAGGCTGTCTCCTCACTCTGTTGAGGAGTGAGTTTTCTATAGGCTGTCTTCTCCTCACTCTGTTGAGGAGTGAGTTTGCTATAGGCGGTCTTCTCCTCACTCTGTTGAGGAGTGAGTTTTCTATAGGCTGTCTTCTCCTCACTCTGTTGGGGAGTGAGTTTGCTATAGGCTGTCTCCTCACTCTGTTGAGGAGTGAGTTTTCTATAGGCTGTCTTCTCACTCTGTTGGGGAGTGAGTTTGCTATAGGCTGTCTTCTCACTCTGTTGGGGAGTGAGTTTGCTATAGGCTGTCTCCTCACTCTGTTGAGGAGTGAGTTTTCTATAGGCTGTCTTCTCCTCACTCTGTTGAGGAGTGAGTTTTCTATAGGCTGTCTTCTCCTCACTCTGTTGAGGAGTGAGTTTTCTATAGGCTGTCTTCTTCTCACTGTTGAGGAGTGAGTTTGCTATAGGCTGTCTTCTCCTCACCCTGTTGAGGAGTGAGTTTTCTATAGGCTGTCTTCTCCTCACTCTGTTGAGGAGTGAGTTTTCTATAGGCTGTCTTCTTCTCACTCTGTCGAGGAGTGAGTTTTCTATAGGCTGTCTTCTCCTCACTCTATGAACCATGGTCAGCCATTGTAGCTCCTACAAGCTGAATGACTACTACACACTGTAGACCAGCTGAATGACTACTACACGCTGTAGACCAGCTGAATGACTACTACACGCTGTAGACCAGCTGAATGACTACTACACACTACAGACCAGCTAAATGACTACTACACACTGTAGACCAGCTGAATGACTACTACACGCTGTAGACCAGCTGAATGACTACTACACCCTGGAGACCAGCTGAATGACTACTACACACTGTAGACCAGCTGAATGACTACTACACACTGTAGACCAGTTGAATGACTACTACACGCTGTAGACCAGCTGAATGACTACTACACACTGTAGACCAGCTGAATGACTACTACACGCTGTAGACCAGCTGAATGACTACTACACCCTGGAGACCAGTTGAATGACTACTACACGCTGTAGACCAGCTGAATGACTACTACACCCTGTAGACCAGTTGAATGACTACTACACGCTGTAGACCAGCTGAATGACTACTACACCCTGGAGACCAGTTGAATGACTACTACACACTGTAGACCAGCTGAATGACTACTACACCCTGGAGACCAGTTGAATGACTACTACACGCTGTAGACCAGCTGAATGACTACTACACCCTGGAGACCAGTTGAATGACTACTACACGCTGTAGACCAGCTGAATGACTACTACACACTGTAGACCAGTTGAATGACTACTACACACTGTAGACCAGCTGAATGACTACTACACGCTGTAGACCAGCTGAATGACTACTACACACTACAGACCAGCTAAATGACTACTACACACTGTAGACCAGCTGAATGACTACTACACGCTGTAGACCAGCTGAATGACTACTACACCCTGGAGACCAGCTGAATGACTACTACACACTGTAGACCAGCTGAATGACTACTACACACTGTAGACCAGTTGAATGACTACTACACGCTGTAGACCAGCTGAATGACTACTACACACTGTAGACCAGTTGAATGACTACTACACGCTGTAGACCAGCTGAATGACTACTACACCCTGGAGACCAGTTGAATGACTACTACACGCTGTAGACCAGCTGAATGACTACTACAGTGTGCTCCAAAATGACTGGCACCCCTGACTGGCAATGCACAAACAATACTTTAAAAAATATAAACAATATAATTACAGAGATAAACTCAAAATACCAACATGTGAGAAATACTGTACTTTATTAATGTTTCCATGGAACCAACCAAAATCATACAATTATTTAATACAAAATAAATTGAACCAAAATCAAGGTTTCATAGTTATTGCCACTCCTCATTTAGTACTTAGTGCAACCACCTCTGGCAAGGATAACAGCATGGAGTCTTTTCCTGTGATGTTTGACAAGGTTAAGGAACACATTTGGAGGGATTTTGGACCATTCCTCTATGCACATCCTTTATAGATCCTTGGGTTTGTGCTTACCGACTGCCCTCTTCAACTCAGCCCACAGGTTTTTCCATTGGATTGAGGTCCGGCCACTGAGATGGCCATGGCAGAACATTGATTTAGTTGTCACAGAATCATTTCTGTGTGGATCTTGAGGTATGTTTCGGGTCATTGTCTTGTTGGAAAGTTCACCTACGGCCAAGTCTCAGCCTAATTTTTTAAAAAGTTGGACCTTTATTTAACTAGGCAAGTCAATTAAGAACAAATTCTTATTTTTAATGCCGGCCTAGGAACAGTGGGTTAACTGCCTGTTCAGGGGCAGAACGACAGATTTGTACCTTGTCAGCTCGGGGATTTGAACTTGCAACCTTTCGGTTACTAGTCCAACACTCTAACCACTAGGCTACCCTGCCGCCCCTTCTAGCAGAGGCAACCAGATTGTCAGCCAAAATTGCCTGATACTTGGTGGAATTCATTATGCCATCAATCTTAACCAGTGCCCCTGGACCACTGGAATTAAAACAGCCCCAAAACATCACTGACCCACCACCATATTTCACCGTGGGTATGAGGTTCCTCTCCTTCTATGCATCTGTTTCGACGACAAATATGCCGATGCTGTATCTGACCAAAATGTTCAATTTTAGTCTCATCTGCCCAGAGCACCTTCCTCCACTCATAATTTAAATGGTGTTTGGCAAACTCCAAGCACTTGCGTCTGTGTCTTGGGGTCAGAAAGGGCTTTCTTCTGGCAACCCTTCCAAAGAGCCTGTGGTTGTGGTGGCGTCTGATGGTGCTTTCTGAAACCTCGTGACCCCAAGACACCACCAAGGCCTGCAATTCTTTCACAGTGATTCTTGGGGATTTTGTTGCTTCTCTCACCATCCTCATCCCTATCCTGGGAGGAAAATGCATTTGCATCCTCTACCCCTGAGGTTTTTAACTGTTCCATATCTTTTGAATGTTCTAATAATTGCCCTGAAAGTGCTCAGTGGTATATTCAATTTTGTAGATCTTTTTGTATTGCCATTACCAGATTTATGAAGGTCTACGACCATCTGTCTCTTTTGAACTGCCAGTTCTTTTGTTTTCTTCATGGTGTTGGATGACAGCGGGATATTGCATGCGTGTTACCTCATTTTTATACCCTAGTGAAACAGGAAGTGATGTAATGGCTCAATATAGTTCCTTAAGACTTAGATAAACTTAAATAAGTGGAATTTAATTTGTGGTTTAATTTTGGTAGATGTTATTTACAATAGTCTTTAAGGGTGCCATTAATTGTGAAACCTTGATTTGGAGGACATTGATTTTTAATTAAATCAATAAATAATTTTGGTTGGTTCCATTGAAACATTAATAAAGTACAATATTTCTCACATGTTGGTATTATGAGTTTCTCTGTAATTATATTGATTATATTTATTTAAGCATTGTTTGCACATTGCCAGTCAGGGGTGCCAGAAATTTTGGAGCCCACTGTACACACTGTAGACCACTGAATGACTACTACAGGACAGGTACTCCAATAGTGCAGTAGGCCGACAGACCGACCGACGCAGTCGGCTAGGTGTTCTGACATGGTCTGGTTGCTCGGGACATGGAGATTGCTCCTATGCTCCAACCCATGCCCTATAGCTGGAAGATGTGTGTGTGTGTACTATACCTGAGCTGTTGGTGCGCCCGCGGTACACATCGTCGTAGGCCTTCCACTGCTGCGTGACCTGGTAGGCATGGATAAACACCACCAGTACCCCAACCAGGCAGATGAGAGGCACCAGGGCTGCTGTACACAGAGCAGCATAGATATTAGGAATGAAACACCTGCAGAGAGAGAGAGACAGGGTAGAGAAAGAGAGAAAGGGGTGGGAGAGAGAAAGAGAGAGAGGGGGGAGGGAGAGAAGAGAGAGAGGGGTGTAGGAAGAAAGAGAGAGAGCAGGGAGAGAGAGAGAGGGGGAGGGAGAGAGTGAGAGGAGGAGGGGAAAAGAGAGAGACGGTGGGTGTTATTACAAAAAAACTTGTAGTAAACCGCCAAGGAAAGGAGCAAACATAAGCTATGTTATTTTACTATGCTGCATTACAGTAGGTCAAGATCTTGTTGCTTCAACATCCTTAAACAGGATCTTCTATCCAAATAGAATGTTTTATGAACTTCAGAATCATTTTACAGATCAGATCGCATTCATACTTCTTCAGAAGTTGCATTGCATGAGCGCCACAGACCTTCTCACCATAAAACCAGGATGGTGAAACATTCTAATATGTTTGGTTTTAGTCAAATTAAACGAAAAACAAGCTGTCTGTATTTTTTTTAAACAAACAAATGTAAAATGCAATGCTATTATAAAATCGTAAGGATAAAAAAAGACTGCCCTTGAACCATGCTTCTTTATAGTAGGCCTAGGCTAGGTATATCCTACGGAGGACTTGGGTTTTTGAAAATATGAAACGGAATTCAAGCAATTGTTACAGGGAAATATCTTCGAAATACGAGGTTCACTGGTTCTCATGTCTCGTTTCATGATGGGCATGGACACATGTAGCCAACATCATGGAGGGGTTTTACGCACGTCCAAAACGTAAAATAATGTAAGCCTGCCTACAATACATAGATAAAAAGGAAATGTCAGCGCACTGTTTCACTCCTCTCAAACTTGATCTTTTAATAAAGCTTTGGTGATTAAAACGTATTTCCAAGCGGTCTTACGAGCAAAACTCTTTATCCACAGTCTTGACTAATTTGTGGACTAATTGGACAACAACAACAAAAAGCCTTCATTGAGAGGAGGTGAGGCTATGCTTGGTTTTTAATCAAATAAAACTAAATAGGGGCCTCCCAAGTGTGGTCTAAGGCACTGCATTGCAGTGCTTGAGGTGTCACTACAGACCCGGGTTCGACCCCAGGCTGTGTCACAGCCAGCCATTGACCGGGAGACCCATGAGGCCCAGCGTCGTTTAGGTTTGGGTTTGGGGAGCGTTTGGTTGACCGGGATTACCCTGTCCCAACGTGCTCTAGCGACTCCTTGTGGTGGGCCAAGCGCCTGCAAGCTGCCATCGGTCACCAGTTGCACAGTGTTTCCTCCGACACATTGGTGCTTCTGGGTTAAGCGAGCAGCGTGTCAAGAAGCAGTGCGGCTTGGCAGGGTCGTGTTTTGGAGGACGGATGGCTCTCGACCTTTACCTGTCCCAAGTCCGTACGGGAGTTGCAGCGATGGGACAAGATTAACTACCAATTGGGGAGAAAAAGGGGAAAAACTACAACAACAAAAATACAAACAAAACAAAAAACATGTTTTATAATGTTTGTAAATACGAAGTATACAGGCACTAAAAGCACATTACTCTTGTTCCATATGGGAAGTCTGCATCACAGCTGGATAGGCTGTTTCCGCTGTCAGAACCAGCTAAAACCAGCTTTTGGTTGGTTTTAAATATCTGATCTAAGATAGGTTCATTACCAATCCTTGAACAACAGTTTGAAAATAACAGAGTGCTGGCTTTATTAACAGGTGGAAATTGTGATTGAACGACCGTTTGACACTAGCGCCGTCTTAACGCCAGCCGAATATAGACCTCCCTGAGTTCAGTGTCATATTTGATCTTAGTTTAGCTTTTAAATACATCATAATTATAGGTTGATGAGCTGAAATACGGTGCAGTTACTTTGCCGTGTTAGTGTATGGTGTGTGTATGTGTGTGTATGGTGTGTGTGTGTATGGTGTGTGTGTATGGTGTGTGTATGGTGTGTGTATGGTGTGTGTGTATGTGTATGTGTGTGTATGGTGTGTGTGTGTGTGTATGGTGTGTGTATGGTGTGTGTATGTTATGTGTATGGTGTGTGTGTGTGTGTGCGTGTGTGTGTGGTGTGTGTATGGTATGTGTATGGTGTGTATGTGTATGTGTGTGTCTGTCTGTGTGAATGAGTGTGTTTAAGCTCATACTCAGTGTTTGTGCCCTTGCAGCAGCACATTCCACCATGGTTGGAGAGGGTAAATAGTTCAGGACAGCACCACAAACACAACACACTGCCTAGCGAGAGTGCAGCAAGTCTGTGTGTTCTTTCAGAGGGGTATCCCAGCCCCAAAGGCCCTCAGGTTACCCTCCCAGTGTTAAGCCTAGCCATGGTGTCCAGTCCAAGCTAGGCCAAGCAGCTAGCTGCTCTATGGTCAGCCACAGTCAGACCCCCCATGGTTCCTTGTTATGGATCTAAACAATACAGCAGGAACAATATTCATATTGCCTGCCTGCCTGCCTGCCTGCCTGCCTGCCTGCCTGCCTGCCTGCCTCTGCCTGCCTGCCTGCCTGCCTGCCTCTGCCTGCCTGCCTCTGCCTGCCTGCCTGCCTGCCTCTGCCTGCCTCTGCCTCTGCCTGCCTGCCTCTGCCTCTGCCTGCCTGCTTCTCTCTCTCCAATTTGTTCTGCCTCTGCCTGCCTGCCTCTGCCTGCCTCTGCCTGCCTCTGCCTGCCTCTGCCTGCCTGCCTCTGCCTGCCTGCCTCTGCCTGCCTGCCTGCTTCTCTCTCTCCAATTTGTTCTGCCTCTGCCTGCCTGCCTCTGCCTGCCTCTGCCTGCCTGCCTGCCTGCCTGCCTGCCTGCCTCTGCCTGCCTGCCTGCTTCTCTCTCTCCAATTTGTTCTGCCTCTGCCCTCCCTACTCTCTGCCTTTCTCTCTCCCCCTCCTTTGTGGTAATCTATTCTGAGGAATTCACTCCCATAATCTGTCCAGTACCTGTTGTGTTCTAATGGTGTCACTAAGAAGGTTGGGAGTCTGTGTCTGGCTCTGGGGAAAAAAACAACCCTAACTTGTGACTTGATGTTTATCTCAATAAGCATGCCAACGGTGCCATCTCACAGGACACAAATACAGCTGTACCCTGCTCCATCCGGATAAATAATACATGTTAGACATAGTAGAATGTGAAGTATGTGAAATAAAAATAATACTATAAATAATACAGTACTGCATCATGCTCTTCCTGCTTGAGGAATGTGGTGTGATGTTTGTGTGTCCTTGTGGGAAGAGTTGGTCCTGGAACTCTTGGGTTGCAATCTAATAATCTCTCCTCTCTACTGAAGTGTGCACTTGTTCACTTTCCCTCATAGATTTGAAAGGAAATGACTGGTTTATGGAAATTCACCCTAGACCATGCTTACACCAATTCTAATACTTTTACATTAGTGGGAAGGAGTGAACGAGTGCATAGTTCAGCAAGAAGGAGAGATTTTTGGGACGCGGGACTTAACAAGTTGAGCAAACATTTTAAGTTTGCCTGTTTTCTCAAGTTTGGGCTAAAAATGTTAATTCAGGTTACACTGACTGAAAAGTTTTTTAAAAAGCCGTGGAACCAGTTACTTACCAGTTATTTATTTTTACCGTGTAGTGAATTTCCTGACTTCTTGTGCACAACATGCAGCTTAATATCATGTTGTAAGGATGTGATGTCCTCCACTTGAAATGGGCCATGAATTCTTATATGCAGACCAGTTTGAGAACTACAGCACGGGACATTAAATCATTAAACCTTCCTCATATGCACACCTACCTTACACACACTGGCTCCTTATCAACTTCAATAGAGAGTTAATCACTCAGAAGTGATTATCTTCCAACCTCCACCCTCTGTACTGCTCTACAACCTACACCCTCCACCCCGTGTACCACTCTCCCACCCTCTACCACCTGTACCGCTCTCCCAACCTCCACCCCCCTGTACCGCTCTCCTACCCTCCACCACCTGTACCGCTCTCCCAACCTCCACCCCCTGTACCGCTCTCCCACCCTCCACCCCCAGTACCGCTCTCCCACCCTTCACCCCCTGTACCGCTCTCCCACCCTTTACCATCACCGCTCTCCCAACCTCCACCCCCTGTACCGCTCTCCCACCCTCAGTACCGCTCTCCTACCCTCCACCCCCTGTACCGCTCTCCTACCCTCCACCCCCTGTATTGCTCTCCTACCCTCCACCCCCTGTACCGCTCTCCCAACCTCCACCCCCTGTACCGCTCTCCCACCCTCCACCCCCAGTACCGCTCTCCTACCCTCCACCCCTGTATTGCTCTCCTACCCTCCACCCCTGTACCGCTCTCCCAACCTCCACCCCCTGTACCGCTCTCCCACCCTCCACCCCCAGTACCGCTCTCCTACCCTCCACCCCTGTACCGCTCTCCTACCCTCCACCCCTGTATTGCTCTCCCACCCTCCACCCCCTGTACCGCTCTCCCACCCTCCACCATCTGTACCGCTCTCCCAACCTCCACCCCCTGTACCGCTCTCCCACCCTCCACCCCCAGTACTGCTCTCCTACCCTCCACCCCTGTATCGCTCTCCCACCCTCTACCCCCTGTACCGCTCACACACACACACACACACACACACACACACACACACACACACACACACACACACACACACACACACACACACACACACACACACACACACACACACACACACACACACAGTCGTGGGCAGGGTTAATTCTGAGTAAGGACCTCTATGTGCAGTACATACAGCTCCCGGAGGTGTTCATACAGCTCCCGGAGTTGTACATACAGCTCCCCTAGGTGTACATACAGCTCCCGGAGGTGTTCATACAGCTCCCCTAGGTGTACATACAGCTCCCGGAGGTGTACATACAGCTCCCCTAGGTGTACATACAGCTCCCGGAGGTGTACATACAGCTCCCGGAGGTGTACATACAGCTCCCGGAGGTGTACATACAGCTCCCCTAGGTGTACATACAGCTCCCGGAGGTGTTCATACAGCTCCCGGAGGTGTTCATACAGCTCCCGGAGGTGTACATACAGCCCCCGGACGTGTTCATACAGCTCCCGGAGGTGTACATACAGCTCCCGGAGGTGTTCATACAGCTCCCGGAGGTGTACATACAACTCCCGGAGGTGTACATACAGCTCCCGGAGGTGTACATACAGCTCCCAGAGGTGTTCATACAGCTCACGGGGGTGTACATACAGCTCACGGGGGTGTACATATAGCTCCCGGAGGTGTACAGACAGCTCCCGGAGGTGTATGAGAGAAACTCATTAGTCCTATGATCCATTCAGTAGATCCACCTCAGGACCTGCTGACTAAACTATTCTTCTGACCATAGACCTGCTGTTGACCATAGCCTAACAAGGAAGCTGGGTAGACACCTGGTAGACTGGAATGGACCTACTCAAGTAACCAGAACTGGGAACATATAGGTGTGTAACTTACACATTCCTCATCCGACTATGATTAAGTGTGTGTGTGTTTGTTTGTTTGTGAGAGTGTGTGTTATCTATATAACATCAGGCGCTGAGTTAAGTACTGTGTGTGTATATGTAAGAATAATTTGTGTTTGTGTCGTACAAAGCATGTGGGTATTTCCCTTTTCACTCACCAAGTGTGTGAGCGCTCCGGTGAGTGTGTGTACTTGTGTGTGTGTGTGTGTTTGTGTGTGAACTCCTGAGTGCGTTTCCTTCACTCACACATCCCCATGCACCAGGCCGTAGACACGGTGTATGGTCCAGCCAAAGCCCCCCAGCAGAACGATGACCAGGATGATGATGACCAGAGCAGGAAGTCCCCAGCCCAGCAGGAAGTAGACCAGGTAACGTCTCTCTGTCTGCTCATCGTTCATCACCAACACCTGCCAGAAGTTTACTGCCTGAGAGGGGTGGGACAAAAGAGAGGAGTGAGAGGGGTGGGACAAAAGAGAGGAGTGAGGTGGAGGAGAGGATAGGGAAGAGGAAGAGGAGAGGGGTGGAGGAGAGGATAGGCTGGAGGAGGAGGAGAGGGGTGGAGGAGAGGATAGGCAGGAGGAGGAGGAGGAGGAGAGGGGTGGAGGAGAGGGGTAGGGAGGAGGAGGAAGAGGACAGGGGGGTGGAGGAGAGGATAGGCAGGAGGAGGAGGAGAGGGGTGCAGGAGGAGGAGGAGGAGAGGGAGAGTGGTGGAGGAGAGGGTAGGAGGAGGAGGAGAGGGGTGGTGGAGGAGGAGGAGTGAGGTGGAGGAGAGGGTAGGGAGGAGGAGAGGGTAGGGGCGGAGGAGAGGGTAGGGCGTAGAGAGAGGGTAGGGAGGAGGAGGAGGAGGGTAGGGGGCGGAGGAGAGGGTAGGGGGAGGAGGAGAGGGAGGAGAGGGTAGGGGCGGAGGAGAGGGTAGGGGCGGAGGAGAGGGTAGGGCGGAGGAGAGGGTAGGGAGGAGGAGAGGGTAGGGAGGAGGAGAGGGTAGGGAGGAGGAGAGGTTAGGGCGGAGGAGAGGGTAGCGTGGAGGAAAGGAGATTTAAAGAGGAAGAAGAGCAACAGGTGGTTATCAGCAGAAGAGCCATAGAAACGTGCAGCAGCCACAGGGCTCACTGCTGTCCGTTTTGTAATGGAGTAGCAGGCTTGGATGATCTCCCTAGGTATTAGATACTGGACATCTTGTCCAAGAGAGGCTTACGCTAACTACACTACATATCTCCAGCTTGTGATGACAACACCTGTAGAAGGCCTATCCACACGTTCCTCATCCTTTTGTACATGTTGTACAATGCTTGAAGTGAGGATTTCACAGTAAAAGGACAACAGAACATTCCACATGATTCCATTTATGAGCTGATGAGTTCTCGGTGATCGGGTGGACATGGGGTCAAACACAAGTGACATAAAACCACAACCTCCTTCTCAAAACCCTCTACTTCCATAATCATTATCATTCTCTAGGTGTTGTATCATCAGTGGCAGAGAGGGAGAGCGATATATATAAAGAGAGAGTTGGAGTGAGAGAGATAGCTAGAGGAAGAGAGAGAGATAAAGAGAGAGAGTTGGAGTGAGAGAGATAGCTAGAAGAAGAGAGAGAGATAAAGAGAGAGAGTTGGAGTGAGAGAGATAGCTAGAGGAAGAGAGAGATAAAGAGAGAGAGTTGTAGGGAACGAGACAGCTACAGGGAGAGAGAGATAGAGTTGGAGGGAGAGCGAGCTAGGGGAGAGAGAGTTGGAGAGAGAGAGACAGCTAGAGGGAGAGAGAGAGATAAAGAGAGAGAGAGTTGGAGAGAGAGAGACAGCTAGAGAGAGACAGCTAGAGGGAGAGAGAGAGCTGGAGGGAAAGAGAGAGCTGGAGGGAGAGAGAGAGCTGGAGGGAGAGAGAGGGATAAAGAGAGAGAGAGTTGGAGAGAGAGACAGCTAGAGAGAGAGACAGCTAGAGGGAGAGAGAGAGTTGGAGGGAGATATATATATAAATAGAGAAAGTTGGAGGGAGAGAGACAGCTATAACAAAGCCATCACCTACAGAGATTTGATTTGGATCTATTTTAGTCCCCATTTGGACTAATCTTCCAAGAGTCCTTAAACATTAAAATACAATTTATAATACGAACACATTTCCCATGTATCCCATGCTGTTTTGGCATTTTCCTAGTGGAACAGACCAACATAACTTTGGTTTTCTTGGTGTTTAAAACAAGTTTGTTTTGGCAATCCCACTCCCTAATATTCCCCAAATCTTCTTGTAAAGCTTGCTGTACCTGTTGAACCGATTGTCTTGCTGCATAAATTGTAGTATCATCTGCAAATATACTAGCTAAAGTTTCAGCTAAGGCATAGGGAAGGTATTTGGTATATATTAAATAGAGAAGTGGCCCAAGGCAGCTGCCCTGCGGTATTCCACAGTTTAACACATGAGGGGAAGAAAATGAACCATTGATATAGCTGGACTGTTTCCTGTCAGTTAGATATGACTGTACCCAATTCAATGCTACCTCCTTAAATCCATAATGCATTACTTTTGTCAAAATTATTTAATGATCCACTAAATCAAATGCTGCACTGAAATCTAAAAATAGTACCACCACAACCTGCCATTATCCATAGCATTGAGCCACTGATCAGTCATGTCAACCAATGCAGTGGTAGTGGAATGGTTTTTGCGATAAGCATGCTGATTGGCTGTAATCAGATCATTCTTTTCCATGTACTCCCATATTTGTCTTCTCACAATACCCTCCAATATCTTACTGAGTGAAGGGAGTAGACTAATTGGTCGACTATTGGCAGGAATAATGGGTTCTTTGCAGTCTTTCGGAATAGGACACAGTTTCGTATGCTTCCATACATTTGCAAACATCCCCTTTTCCAGTGACCAATTAAATATGTATCTCAGTGGAACTGTAATCTGGGGAGCAGCACAGTGAAACAAAAAAATTGTCCATAAGACCATAACCTGTAGATTTACCATCAGGTAATGACTTCAATAGGTTTAACACCTCCTCCACTGACACCGTTTGCAGACTAAAAGAGCAGATCTTGTTGCTCATAATATGATCATAAATCCATTGGACAATAGCTTGTTTGGAAGAATGTATGTTTACATTGTTGCTCGGTAAATTCATTTTCTTTGTTAAAAAATCTGCAAAATGATTGGCAATATCAACTGGTTTTGTTATTATTCTCCCGTCAACCTCCACACTAGATGGGCATGAGGAGATAGATGTACCAAGTAAGCCCTTAACTGTGTTCCATACCTTTTTTAGAATCATTTTTACAATCAATTAAAGCATTGTTGTAAAATAACTATTTTTCTCTTTTGATTCAATTTAACTGCATAATTACGTAATGTTCTATAATTCTGTTCATCAATTTATAATTTTGACTTGGCTGCTAAGACTTTTGCCATATTTCTTTGAGAAAAAGCCTCACCCAGTTCATCATCAATCCATGGAGATGGACGAGCACCAACTGTACTCTTTCTTACTGGGGCATGATGGTCCATTGCCTCAGTGAGCAAATCAATAAAACATTCTGTAGCGTGATTTAAATCAACCTCTAGATAAATCAGCTCCCAGGGTACAGCAGCCAAATAATTTAGAAATAGCTCATGATTAAATGTTTTAACATTTCTCTTAACCACAATCCTAGGGGGTTTCTTTGAAACCTTGGTGTTCATGGTCACAATATTATGGTCTGTCCAGCCCACTGGCATTGATCTGGCTTTTAAGCATTGCAATGGTATATTACAAAAAAATCAGATCAATGTATGTGTCTGAACGATGACCCAACTTAATTGACGATCTAGTTAACCATTTGTCTCAAACCACAGTTCTTGGCATATCTCATCAATTTTGTTCTATTCAAATGATTGTGATCCTTCCAATGTATATTAAAATCACCCAAGATAAATACATCTCTGTATGCTATCTGTGGCCTGGTCAAACCCAGTACATAAGTCATCAAGATAGGACACCTTAGAGCTAGGAGGTCTATACACACATCCTACCAATATGGGTGCCTGGTGAGGCAGATGTACCTGAGCTCATAGTGCCTCTACTCAACATACATGAAGGTCACCCCTTCTCTTAAAAGGTATATGATTCTGAGTGTACAGAGCTACACCCCCACCCTTCCTATTCCTGTCCCTTCGATGTAGACTATCCATGAATGTTAATTTGCCCATCATTTACATGCATCTAAATGTGTTTCGGTCAAAGCCTAAATATGAATATTATTTACTGTATGTTGACTAAGTTAAAAACCTCATGTATTTTGTTAGAGAGACAGCTATAACAAAGCCATCACCTACAGAGAGATGAACCTGGAGAAGAGTCCTCTAAGCAAGCTGGTCCTGGGGCTCTGTTCACAAACACAAACACACCCCACAGAGCCCTGGGACAGCAGTACAATTAGACCCAACCAACTCATGAACAAACAAAAAGATAATTACTTGACACACTGGAAAGAATTAACAAAAAAACTGAGCAAACTAGAATGCTATTTGGCCCTCAACATCATTACAACACTGTATATATACATAATATGACATTTGTAATGTCTTTATTCTTTTGGAACTTCTGTGAGTGTAATGTTTACTGTTCATTTTTATTGTTTATTTCACTTTTGTATATTATCTACTTCACTTGCTTTGGCAATGTTAACATATGTTTCCCATGCTAATAAAGCCCCTTGAATTGAATTGAATGTATATGAAGAGAGAGAGTTGGAGGGAGACAGACAGCTAGAGAGGGAGAGAGAGATAAAGAGAGAGACTGTTGTGTAACGCATCATATTAGACAGCTAACAGAGTGCCACTTTAATTGAGCTCCAGCAGTGATAGCTGGGCGTGCAAATAACTGCATTAGGAGTTTGTGCTGTGCTGTTCCCTTGCTCCGGTTAAGCCGGATGAGGCTTTGGCAGGTTAGCCGTTATGCACTGTTGTGGAGCCCTACGGTACAGAAAGACAGTTCTGGGAGGACATCTCTATCCAAGGTGCCCAGTGTAACGACTCATAGCCTGGCTGATTCAACTACAGACTGTTGTGTTCTGTCAAGGGGCCGACCTGTATTTCCCCATTGCAGCGCTTCAGTGCACCGTTGACTCAAGGCTTGACGAGTGCAATAAGCATGGTCTACGAAAGCCTCCTGGCTGGCGCCCCCCACATATGCCACTTAGAAAAAAGCTGATACTTGCTGACTCAAAGAGAGGGGGGTAATCCTCTGATCAATAGTATGGAGTATAAGGAATGGTAGGAACATGTCAACAGAGCCAGGGGAAGGCACAGTGATGCAGAAATGTTGGTGTTTTACCCCACATATTACTAGGAGTTTAGATATATAGAGTGTGCAAGTGTAGCAAACAGAGCCAGAGATATCATCAATATTCTCATGAGCTACTGTCCCACTATACAATATAGCACAGTATTTTTTACATATTTTTTTATTTTAAATTGAACCTTTATTTAACTAGACAAGTCAGTTAAGAACAAATTCTTATTTACAATGACAGCCTAAGCACAGTGGGTTAACTGCCTTGTTCAGGTGCAGAATGACAGATTTTCACCTTGTCAGCTCAGGGATTCGATCCAGCAACCTTTCGGTTACTGGTCCAACACTCTAACCACAGTCTACCTGCCCCAAAAATGTATTTTTGAATCATGTATTTTATACAGTCATTTTTGCTTGTCTTTATCAATACTGTAATTTCAGACCTGATGGTACATGACCTGTTTATTCACATGGTTGGATTAACAGATGGAACATATTTGTAAATGTTATGAGACTTATCAAACCAAAGCTGTCCTGGTTAGTTTAGGGTTAGAGCAGGGGGCATATGTTTCAAATGTCTCAGAGTAGGATTGCTGATTTAGGATCAGTTTTGCCTAGAGGTGGAACAAATTACAAATATTCTCCTTACTGTAATTGAGTAGCCATTCCGAGTACTTGTACTTTGAGTATTTTTCAGTCAGTAATTTTACTTACTGTAAGTAAGTTTTGAATTAAGTATTGTACTTCGGTACCTTTTTAAAACCATCCATTACAGAGTAGAATTTTGTAGGCTATCATTATTAGTAGATCATGATGGCATGGAAAGTTTGTGAGCGGGAGCCCTTGGAGCCAGAAAAAAATGGTATCGTTGTTTAGTCAGTATCCAATCAAATTAAACACATTGTGCAAAAAACAGGCCAATCAAATCAAGCTGTTCGCACAAACTTATGGTGGTCGGAAGATTTTCAAAAACAACTTTCATTGATGTCACAAAAGAGAGGAACTTTTTAAAAATCAAAGTGGTGTCTAAGGACCCAGTGTCCAAGGAGGAGAATCCCCGGCCGCATTTAATACCTAGGGTAATTGAGTTAAAATTAAATAGATTGAGAACAGAACTTCCACAACGTTACTTTTGTACATGCTGTTGGGGCGGGAGTAATATAGCTTTGGGACAGAAGTAACAGCTGGCGAGAAGCATTTGTTGGAACCAATTCAGGGAACAGGACCAAAAATAATGAAATTGTTTGAGGAACAGAGTCGGAACCGGGAACGAAAGTGATCTATCCTGTTACGGAACAGAACCATTATTTTAAAAGCATGGGAACCGGTTAATGATGTTCTTTTAAGTTCCAGTCCCACAAAAATAGCAACAAAGCACCTAGAGTATGCCATCGTTTCCCAAATGAGGTCGCAACCCCAGTCGCTCTTGGTTCAAATAACCGGGGTTACGTCAGCCGCTAGATGTGGTTGTAATAAATGGATGTGGAGAGGATCTGTGTATGCACAACATGCTCTGACTGCTGGTGTCCCCCAAGGCTCAGTTCTAGGCCCTCTCTCTATACACCAA
This sequence comes from Oncorhynchus tshawytscha, assembly GCF_018296145.1. Classification (NCBI taxonomy): domain Eukaryota; kingdom Metazoa; phylum Chordata; class Actinopteri; order Salmoniformes; family Salmonidae; genus Oncorhynchus; species Oncorhynchus tshawytscha. The sequence goes on from NC_056432.1 coordinate 12,397,988, forward strand.
GTCACTCGGCTCCGTCATATCCTCACATGGTCTCTGCTATCATTGCTATGTGGATTACATTCAACTCCTTTTCACCTTCCCCCCTTCTGACACCCAGTTGGTGAATCGCATCTCTGTGTGCCTGGCAGATATCTCAGCTTGGATGTTGGACCACCACCTCAAGACCAACCTCGACAAGACGGAGCAGCTCTTACACACAGGGATGGCCTGCCGCTCAAAGACCTATCCATCACTGTTAACGACTTCACGGTGTCCCCCTCCTAGAGTGCAAAGAACCTCGGCGTGACACTGGCCAACACCATGTCGTTCTCTGAAAACATCAAAGCAGTGGCTCACTCCTGCAGGTTCATGCTCTACAACTTCCGTAGAGTACGACCCTGCCTCACACAGGAAGCGGCGCAGGTCCTAATCCAGTCATCTCCCGTCTGACTTGTGCCATCAAACGGCTGAAACTTATCCACAATGCTGCAGCCAGCCTGGTGTTCAAACTTCGCAAGTCACACTGCTCCTCTGCACACTCCACTGGTTTCCAGTCGAAGCTCGCATCGACTACAAGAACATGGTACTTGCCTACGGAGCAGCAAAAGGAATTGCCCCTCCCTACCTTCAGGCTATGCTTAAACCTTACACCCTAAGCCAAGCATTCCATTCTTCCACCTCTGGTCTCTTGGCCTTCCCACGCCTACGGGAGGGCAGCTCCAGCTCAGCCCAGTCCAAGCTCTTCTCTGTCCTGGCACCCCAATCGTGGAACCAGCTTCCCTCTGAAGCTTAGACAGCAGAGTCCCTGCTCATCTTCTGAAAACATCTGAAACCCTACATCTTCAGAGAAGATGTTGTTCCATTGTTCCCGCTCCCCCCAATTAAGAAATAATTAAATAAAAACCTTTCGGAACTAGCAGTCGCACTTAACCCCCTTTCTAGCCTTGACTTTCCTGATAGCTACTTTGAGGAAACATGTAATTACAATGACTGTGATATGTGGTTGTCCCACCTAGCTATTGTGATGAATGTACTAAATTGCTTTAGATAAAATGACTAAAATGTAAATGTAAATGCAGCTCTGTTTCCCTCTACAATGCCCACAAGCCGCGTGACCTCATCAGAACAGAGTGGACAAGACCAGGCCCTAAATCAATGATGTTCTTTTCTACACAGAATATCATACACAATTATTGCCTGATGATCTTCTGAACTTACCAATACAATAAATGAACTTGGTTCGTACTGTACATATATCTCCTCTCTTCCTTTTTCTATGTATTGCATTGAAAATATAATGTCTAACACATTCAGGTCACCTTAAAATTACCTCATTATCAAGCTCAAAGTTTTTATTTTAAAAGTAACTAAATTACATTTACTCTCAGTACTTTTCAAACGAGCTACTTTTTACTTGAGTAGTTTTTAAAATGTAATTGTAGTAACAATACTTCTACTTGAGTAGAATATTTCAGTAATCTTTCCACCTCTGGTTTTGCCTTTCAGATCACAATGAAGAAAATTAAACGTATACAGGTGGGATCTGATTCTAGATCAGTGCTCCGACTCTAATATGCATGATACATACAGGCCCTGGTGTCAGCAGTAGGCCTTACCTGGAGGAGCCCTGGTGTCAGCAGTAGGCCTTACCTGGAGGAGCCCTGGTGTCAACAGCAGGCCTTACCTGGAGGAGCCCTGGTGTCAGCAGTAGGCCTTACCTGGAGGAGCCCTGGTGTCAGCAGCAGGCCTTACCTGGAGGAGCCCTGGTGTCAACAGTAGGCCTCACCTGGAGGAGCCCTGGTGTCAACAGTAGGCCTCACCTGGAGGAGCCCTGGTGTCAACAGTAGGCCTCACCTGGAGGAGCCCTGGTGTCAACAGTAGGCCTCACCTGGAGGAGCCCTGGTGTCAACAGTAGGCCTTACCTGGAGGAGCCCTGGTGTCAGCAGCAGGCCTTACCTGGAGGAGCCCTGGTGTCAACAGTAGGCCTCACCTGGAGGAGCCCTGGTGTCAACAGCAGGCCTTACCTGGAGGAGCCCTGGTGTCAACAGCAGGCCTTACCTGGAGGAGCCCTGGTGTCAACAGCAGGCCTTACCTGGAGGAGCCCTGGTGTCAGCAGCAGGCCTTACCTGGAGGAGCCCTGGTGTCAGCAGCAGACCTTACCTGGAGGACAACTGGTGTCAGCAGTAGGCCTTACCTGGAGGAGCCCTGGTGTCAGCAGCAGGCCTTACCTAGAGGAGCCCTGGTGTCAGCAGCAGGCCTTACCTGGAGGAGCCCTGGTGTCAACAGCAGGCCTTACCTGGAGGAGCCCTGGTGTCAACAGCAGGCCTTACCTGGAGGAGCCCTGGTGTCAGCAGCAGGCCTTACCTGGAGGAGCCCTGGTGTCAACAGCAGGCCTTACCTGGAGGAGCCCTGGTGTCAACAGCAGGCCTTACCTGGAGGAGCCCTGGTGTCAACAGCAGGCCTTACCTAGAGGAGCCCTGGTGTCAACAGCAGACCTTACCTGGAGGACAACTGGTGTCAACAGCAGGCCTTACCTGGAGGAGCCCTGGTGTCAGCAGCAGACCTTACCTGGAGGACAACTGGTGTCAGCAGTAGGCCTTACCTGGAGGAGCCCTGGTGTCAACAGTAGGCCTTACCTGGAGGAGCCCTGGTGTCAGCAGCAGACCTTACCTGGAGGAGCCCTGGTGTCAACAGCAGGCCTTACCTGGAGGAGCCCTGGTGTCAGCAGTAGGCCTTACCTGGAGGAGCCCTGGTGTCAACAGTAGGCCTTACCTGGAGGAGCCCTGGTGTCAACAGCAGGCCTTACCTGGAGGAGCAGGCCCCTGGAGGAGCCCTGGTGTCAGCAGCAGGCCTTACCTGGAGGAGCCCTGGTCAGCAGAGGCCCTGGAGGAGCCCTGTCAGCAGCAGGCCTTACCTGGAGGAGCCCTGGTGTCAACAGCAGGCCTTACCTGGAGGAGAACTGGTGTCAGCAGTAGGCCTTACCTGGAGGAGCCCTGGTGTCAACAGCAGGCCTTACCTAGAGGAGCCCTGGTGTCAACAGCAGGCCTTACCTGGAGGAGCCCTGGTGTCAACAGCAGGCCTTACCTGGAGGAGCCCTGGTGTCAGCAGTAGGCCTTACCTGGAGAAACCCTGGTGTCAACAGCAGGCCTTACCTGGAGGAGAACTGGTGTCAGCAGTAGGCCTTACCTGGAGAAACCCTGGTGTCAACAGTAGGCCTTACCTGGAGTAGCATCCAGCAGAACTGGCTCAGGAGGAAGTAGTGGGAGAAGAGGCCCAGAACGGCACAGCTGTCCTCTGAGTAGACACGGCCACGAAACGCAGACACCAGGAAACAGATCTACAACACACAGAGAGAGAGCGAGAGAGCGAGAGAGCGAGAGAGCGAGACATCTGAGAGGCCACAGAAACACACTAATGCACAAACACACAGCAACACAACATTTGCCTGCAGACTATGCACTTTACTATACACCTCTCCCATCTCTCACACAAACATATACAGCTCTTGCACGTCAAAGTCCTTACACAAGCAGAAACACACTTGTCCATTGACACTTTCCCCCTGCAGACTAGTAATTGGATGATTGATGGCTGTGTTATCATGCATGCATTTTGGAACAGCTGACAATATAAGATACACCTTAGTGACATCCTGCAGACCTGTTACATCACAATGCGCAAACCAAAATAAACAACAAGTGACAAATGCTTCCTGGGTACCCATCCAGGAACCTGTGTGTGTGTCCTACAGTAAATCCTTCAGCTCTCTGATGGCAGAGCTTAATTAACCCTTGGGACAGAGCCTTGTGCCACTACCAACCCATAGCAATATTTCTGCTTATGTAACACTGTCTGACATCCAGCCCCGTGCCAGTGCAAAACACCAGGGATGGAGGGAGAGAGGGAGGGTGAGAAGGGAAAGAGAAGGAGGACACCGAGTGTCCTAACTCCGCTGGAGAGAAAGGAGACAAGCAAGAGAGAGAGAGATAGAGATTGAAAGAGAGAGAGAGAAATAATGAGAGCGAGACAGGAAGGCAGAGAGAGAGAGATAAAAAGAGAGAGTGAGAAAGAGAGAGGGCGAGAGAGAGATACAGGCAGGTAGAGATAGAGAAAGACGATTGAAAGTGAGAGAGGGAGGAAGAGAAAGAGAGAGTGATTGAAAGTGAGACAGGCAGAGAAGAGGGAAAAGGACAGTGGCTGCAAAACCTGCCAGACAGCCAGGAGAGCTTCAGAACGTCCAGATGGCAGGTCAAGTACACTGCAGAATTATGCCTCTTCATCTCTCTTACAACTCTCTAGGTGCATCATCATCATCAGACTGCAGCTAATTCATCAAAGTACCATGCTGGTGTAAACACACAGTATTGTATATCGTCTACACTATATACTATACTATACATAGCATACTAATAAACTATAAACTCCACCCCCTTTCACACACACAGATAACAACACGCAGGTGTGAATTGCATAACGTTTGTGTGAGCCAGAGTGTTAGTTTCTTGACAGGACATAATAAGTCTGCGTATTGACTCATGTCTTGTTGTTGGGGTGAATAACATGTTTGTACAGCCGGCTTGTATTTATCAGGTTGACAGTAACGTCAGTGTTACAAGAATATATTTCACCCTAGTATGTATAGTATTTACGTGTGAAGAGTTTCATAACTACTGCTTTCGTAACTCTCAAATTGTCAGAGGACCATCCGCATACGGTCAGTCTCAGGGAGCTAGTTATATTTCCATGATAGAGCAACATTAGTGTGGAAACCCCAGGATGACAGGAGGGGACACTAGCCCAGAGCCACAGCCTATCCATGATGACCCAGTAAACATCACAAATACCAACTGCTCTCCATATAAGCACCTAAGCCGCGCGAGAGAGCAAACAAGCTCTCCCTTCCAATCAAACAAGTTGAGTATTAGGATGCGCTGCCTATTGCCCTACAGCTGTGCTCAATTTACTTCACAACGCGGTTGCTCAGAGCAACCTAGGGCAACAAATAGAGCATGAAGCTGTGTCATTTTACTTCAGCGTTGAGATTGCACCTCCACTAGGGTGGTGTGTCAGTTGTTTGGTCCTTTCTGTCCTGTTGTTCTTTTCAAGTTGCTCTTAAGAAGGGCTCAAGATGGGAACATAGTTTGAAGCCCCACCCTGCCGCCGTCATTACAGAGCGACTTTTCCAAAGCAAACAGATAGTTAGCGACTCCACACACCACATATCTCGGATTCTGTTGTTGAATTAGGCAAAAAGTCAGGCTTTGTTTAAATTAACAAATGGGGTAATTCTGTTTCCGGTTTGTTTTGCAGCTCTGTATGGTGAGAAAAAAGGAGGGACGATACAGGAAGGACCCGGGATGGAGCCTTTGAAAAAGGTGGTTGCTTAGAATTGTGATTCCGGGCAGCAGTTATTGGGCCCGAATAAAACCTTGGGCAGGGTTTCGGAGTAATACATTACATGTAAGGGATTACAAAAAAACTGTAATCCGTTATGTTACCAGCAAAAATATTGTAATCAGATTAGAGATACCTTTTAAAAACTAGATGATTACTTCACGGATTACTTTTAAATTCAGAAAGGAGGTTTGAGACTATCTGTTTTCTCAATGACATTCAAATCAGCATTGAAAAAAGGCGCAAGTTTAAGTTTGTTCCACCTGAGCGAGTCTGACCACAAGTCAGAGACCACTATGATGTCAGAGACCACTATGATGTCAGAGACCACTATGATGTCAGAGACCACTATGATGTCAGAGACCACTATGATGACACACCAAATGTGTTTGATGGATTGCTGGAAAAGAGCAGGAGGCTACCAGTCCAAGCTATGTCTTCCAATGGTGCGACTGCTGTCGGCATCCAAATATTATCCAACTTGAATAAACGCTTGGAGGTAAGGATGACAGCAGTGGTGTAGTCTACGGCAATACAGATATCACTTATTATTGATATCTACATAGCACATTGATGTGAATCACACTGCTGCTCTCTCATTTAGCTATTCGCGGCTTACGGATTGTGGTTGTTGTGGATGGCTGTTCACAAATCTAAATTTGTGTTTGAACCCAATAATGGTTGATTTCAAGAAGTTTAAGCTGCCTATCAATCATTGTTTAAAAACCAGTAGACAGCCAGTGAAAAATGTGCTCTTGCAACAGCTGCACAGTGCGGATCCCAGCCTATGGAACAACAGCTGCACAGTGCGGATCCCAGCCTATGGAACAACAGCTGCACAGTGCACATCCCAGCCTATGGAACAACAGCTGCACAGTGCGGATCCCAGCCTATGGAACAACAGCTGCACAGTGCACATCCCAGCCTATGGAACAACAGCTGCACAGTGCACATCCCAGCCTATGGAACAACAGCTGCACAGTGCACATCCCAGCCTATGGAACAACAGCTGCACAGTGCGGATCCCAGCCTATGGAACAACAGCTGCACAGTGCACATCCCAGCCTATGGAACAACAGCTGCACAGTGCGGATCCCAGCCTATGGAACAACAGCTGCACAGTGCACATCCCAGCCTATGGAATAAAAGTGGGACTTTTATTGCTCAATCTAATTCATGCTGATAAAAAAATACATCCATAGACCTAATGGACACAAGCTTAAACTCACACACTTCTGATAGACTTAAAGGGGCAATCTGTAGTTTCCACATTCATTTTTGGACTTTTAAATTATAATTATATCCATTGATTCTTGAAGAATATAACTTAGAAATCCCTCATGAGCTTAAACTGTATAGCGCCAATTCTGGGTCCAAGAGGCTTCGAAACATCTAATCAATTGGCTACCCAGACAATTTGCGTTGCCCCCCCCCTTTTAAGCCGCTGCTGCTCTCTGTTATTATCTATACATAGTCACTTTAATAATTCTACCTACATGTACATATTACCTCATTTACCTCAACTAACCGGTGCCTTGCAATTCGCACATTGACTCTGTACCAGTACCCCCTGTATATAGCCTCCACATTGACTCTGTACCGGTAACCCCTGTATATAGCCTCCACATTGACTCTGTACCTGTACCCCCTGTATATAGCCTCCACATTGACTCTGTACCAGTACCCCTGTATATAGCCTCCACATTGACTCTGTACCAGTACCCCCTGTATATAGCCTCCACATTAACTCTGTACCAGTACCCCCTGTATATAGCCTCCACATTGACTCTGTACCGGTAACCCCTGTATATAGCCTCCACATTAACTCTGTACCGGTACCCCTGTATATAGCCTCCACATTGACTCTGTACCGGTAACCCCTGTATATAGCCTCCACATTAACTAACCCCTGCCTCCACATTACTCTGTACCGGTAACCCCTGTATATAGCCTCCACATTGACTCTGTACCAGTAACCCCTGTATATAGCCTCCACATTGACTCTGTACCGGTACCCCTGTATATAGCCTCCACATTGACTCTGTACCCCCTGTATATAGCCTCCACATTGACTCTGTACCGGTACCCCCTGTATATAGCCTCCACATTGACTCTGTACCGGTACCCCCTGTATATAGCCTCCACATTGACTCTGTACCGGTACCCCTGTATATAGCCTCCACATTGACTCTGTACCAGTACCCCCTGTATATAGCCTCCACGTTGACTCTGTACCAGTACCCCCTGTATAAAGTCTCCACATTGACTCTGTACCAGTACCCCTGTATAAAGTCTCCACATTGACTCTGTACCAGTACCCCCTGTATAAAGTCTCCACATTGACTCTGTACCAGTACCCCTGTATAAAGTCTCCACATTGACTCTGTACCAGTACCTCCTGTATAAAGTCTCCACATTGACTCTGTACCAGTACCCCCTGTATAAAGTCTCCACATTGCCTCTGTACCAGTACCCCCTGTATAAAGTCTCCACATTGCCTCTGTACCAGTACCCCCTGTATAAAGTCTCCACATTGACTCTGTACCAGTACCCCCTGTATATAGTCTCCACATTGACTCTGTACCAGTACCCCCTGTATAAAGTCTCCACATTGTTATTTTACTGCTGCTAAATGTATTTATTTTTTTGATGATTTGATTTGAATATCATACAGACAGCATCAGATATATGGGGCTACACATACAGAGAGAGAGGGATGTTGTTTTCTCGCTCGGATGCTTTCTCCGTTATGAAACACAGAGAGGAAAGAATACATGAATACACGCCACTGACACCAACACAGCCTCAGGGGTAGAAGTAACATAGTAAATGTAAATCAGGGACACTCCAATTAGTATGATATGTTACATTTCCTATGGTATGTATTCATTTGTGTATGCCATCACACATTTCGTATGATATGTTACAAATTATAATTCGCATGATATGTTATGAATTCCAATTTGTTGTGGCTAACATTAGCTAGGGGGCCAACACTAAAGTTAGCTAGGTGGTTAACCTTAGCTAGGCTAGGGGATAGGGTTAAGGTTAGGGTTTAGGTTAGGAATTAGGTTAAACATTTCATTAGGATAGGGGGCAGCATTTTCACTTTTGGATGAAAAGCATGCCCAGAGTAAACTGCCTGCTACTCAGTCCCAGATGATAATATATGCATATTATTATTGGTATTGGATAGAAAACACTCTGAAGTTTCTAAAACGGTTTGAATGATGTCTGTGAGTATAACAGAACTCATATGGCAGGCAAAAACCTGAGAACACCATAGTACCCTCCAAGCTCGTCATCAAGCTCGAGACCCTGGGTCTCGACCCCGCCCTGTGCAACTGGGTACTGGACTTCCTGACGGGCCGCCCCCAGGTGGTGAGGGTAGGCAACAACATCTCCTCCCCGCTGATCCTCAACACTGGGGCCCCACAAGGGTGCGTTCTGAGCCCTCTCCTGTACTCCCTGTTCACCCACGACTGTGTGGCCACGCACGCCTCCAACTCAATCATCAAGTTTGCGGACGACACAACAGTGGTAGGCTTGATTACCAACAACGACGAGACGGCCTACAGGGAGGAGGTGAGGGCCCTCGGAGTGTGGTGTCAGGAAAATAACCTCACACTCAACGTCAACAATGATTGTGGACTTCAGGAAACAGCAGAGGGAACACCCCCCTATCCACATCGATGGAACAGTAGTGGAGAGGGTAGCAAGTTTTAAGTTCCTCGGCATACACATCACAGACAAACTGAATTGGTCCACTCACACAGACAGCATCGTGAAGAAGGCGCAGCAGCGCCTCTTCAACCTCAGGAGGCTGAAGAAATTCGGCTTGTCACCAAAAGCACTCACAAACTTCTACAGATGCACAACCGAGAGCATCCTGGCGGGCTGTATCACCGCCTGGTACGGCAACTGCTCCGCCCTCAACCGTAAGGCTCTCCAGAGGGTAGTGAGGTCTGTACAACGCATCACCGGGGGCAAACTACCTGCCCTCCAGGACACCTACACCACCCGATGTTACAGGAAGGCCATAAAGATCATCAAGGACATCAACCACCCGAGCCACTGCCTGTTCACCCCGCTATCATCCAGAAGGCGAGGTCAGTACAGGTGCATCAAAGCTGGGACCGAGAGACTGAAAACAGCTTCTATCTCAAGGCCATCAGACTGTTAAACAGCCACCACTAACATTGAGTGGCTGCTGCCAACACACTGACAATGACACTGACTCAACTCCAGCCACTTTAATAATGGGAATTGATGGGAAATTATGTAAATATATAAACAATGCTACCTTATATAATGTTACTTACCCTACATTATTCATCTCATATGCATACGTATATACTGTACTCTATATCATCGACTGCATCCTTATGTAATACATGTATCACTAGCCACTTTAACTATGCCACTTTGTTTACATACTCATCTCATATGTATATACTGTACTCGATATCAGCTACTGTATCTTGCCTATGCTGCTCTGTACCATCACTCATTCATATATCCTTATGTACATATTCTTTATCCCCTTACACTGTGTATAAGACAGTAGTTTTGGAATTGTTAGTTAGATTACTTGTTGGTTATTACTGCATTGTCGGAACTAGAAGCACAAGCATTTCGCTACACTCGCATTAACATCTGCTAACCATGTGTATGTGACAAATGAAATTTGATTTGATTTGATTTGATTTGAAAATATCCAACCAGGAAGTGGGAAATCTGAGGTTGCTCGTTTTTCAACTCAGCCCCTATTGAAGATACAGTGGGATATTGGTCATCTTGCACTTCCTAAGGCTTCCACTAGATGTCAACAGTCGTTAGAAACGTGTTTGATGCTTCTACTGTGAAGTGGGGCCGAATGAGAGGGAATGAGTCAGAGGTCTGGCAGAGAGCCACGGGCTTGTGACGCGCGGTCATGTGAGAGTTAGCTCACGTTCCAATGCTGTTCTACAGACAAAGAAATTCTCTGGTTGGGACATTATTGAAGATTTATGTTAAAAACATCCTAAAGATTGATTCTATTCTTGGTTTGATATGTTTCTACGACCAGTAAAAAACTTTTTGGACTTTTCGTCCGACCTTTCTGCTGGACTTGCATGCGCGTTTGGATTTGTTTACCAAACGCCATAACAGAAGGAGGTATATGGACATAAATTATGAACTTTACTGAACAAATCAAACATCTATTGTGGAACTGGGATTCCTGGGAGTGCATTCTGATGAAGATCATCAAAGGTAAGTGAATATTTATAATGCTATTTCTGACTAATGTTGACTTCACAACATAGCGGATAATTCTTTGGCTGGTTTGGGCTCTGAGCTCCGTACTCAGATTATTTGATGGTTATTTTTTTCCGTAAAGTTTAAAAAAAATCTGACACAGCGGTTGCATTAAGGAGAAGTTTATCTAAAGTTCCATGTATAATAGTTGTATCTATTATCAATGTTTATTATGAGTATTTCTGTAAATTGATGTGGCTCTCTGCAAAATCACCGCATGTTTTGGAACTACTGAACATAACATGCCAATGTAAAATGAGATTTTTGGATAAATATGCACTTTATCGAACAAAACATACATATATTGTGTAACATGAAGTCCTATGAGTGTCATCTGATGAAGATCATCAAAGGTTAGTGATGAATTAAATCTATATTTCTGCTTTTTGTTACTCCTCTCTTTGGCTGGAAAAATGGCTGCGTTTTTCTGTGACTTGGTGGTGACCTAACATTCCGCTAGAGGAACCCCGTTCCCAGACAGGTTAAAGGGTTAGAGGAAGGGTTAGCTAACATGCTAAGTAGTTGCAAATTAGTAAGTAGCTAAAATTCTAAAGCTGTCCGTGATGAGATTCGAACACGCAACTAAATGGGTTACTAGATGTTTGCGGTATATTCATATTATACGCTCACCCATCCACTCCGACCAACCACCCTACTTTAGCTTTTGCCTAAACTAAAATCAAATCAAATCAAATTGTATTTGTCACATACACATGGTTAGCAGATGTTAATACGAGTGTAGCGAAATGCTTGTGCTTCTAGTTCCGACAATGCAGTAATAACGAACAAGTAATCTAACTAACAATTCCAAAAAACTACTGACTTATACACAGTGTAAGGGGATAAAGAATATGTACATTAGGATATATGAATGAGTGATGGTACAGAGCAGCATAGGCAAGATACAGTAGATGATATCGAGTACAGTATATACATATGAGATGAGTATGTAAACCAAGTGGCATAGTTAAAGTGGCTAGTGATACATGTATTACATAAGGATGCAGTCGATGATATAGGGTACAGTATCTACGTATGCATATGAGATGAATAATGTAGGGTAAGTAACATTATATAAGGTAGCATTGTTTAAAGTGGCTAGTGATATATTTACATCATTTCCCATCAATTCCCATTATTAAAGTGGCTGGAGTAGAGTCAGTGTCATTGACAGTGTGTTGGCAGTAGCCACTCAATGTTAGTGGTGGCTGTTTAACAGTCTGATGGCCTTGAGATAGAAGCTGTTTTTCAGTCTCTCGGTCCCAGCTTTGATGCACCTGTACTGACCTCGCCTTCTGGATGACAGCGGGGTGAACAGGCAGTGGCTTGGGTGGTTGATGTCCTTGATGATCTTTATGGCCTTCCTGTAGCATCGGGTGGTGTAGGTGTCCTGGAGGGCAGGTAGTTTGCCCCCGGTGATGCGTTGTGCAGACCTCACTACCCTCTGGAGAGCCTTACGGTTGAGGGCGGTGCAGTTGCCATACCAGGCGGTGATACAGCCCGCCAGGATGCTCTCGATTGTGCATCTGTAGAAGTTTGTGAGTGCTTTTGGTGACAAGCCGAATTTCTTCAGCCTCCTGAGGTTGAAGAGGCGCTGCTGCGCCTTCCTCACGATGCTGTCTGTGTGAGTGGACCAATTCAGTTTGTCTGTGATGTGTATGCCGAGGAACTTAAAACTTGCTACCCTCTCCACTACTGTTCCATCGATGTGGATGGGGGTGTTCCCTCTGCTGTTTCCTGAAGTCCACAATCATCTCCTTAGTTTTGTTGACGTTGAGTGTGAGGTTATTTTCCTGACACCACACTCCAAGGGCCCTCACCTCCTCCCTGTAGGCCGTCTCGTCGTTGTTGGTAATCAAGCCTACCACTGTTGTGTCGTCCGCAAACTTGATGATTGAGTTGGAGGCGTGCGTGGCCACGCAGTCGTGGGTGAACAGGGAGTACAGGAGAGGGCTCAGAACGCACCCTTGTGGGGCCCCAGTGTTGAGGATCAGCGGGGAGGAGATGTTGTTGCCTACCCTCACCACCTGGGGGCGGCCCGTCAGGAAGTCCAGTACCTAGTTGCACAGGGCGGGGTCGAGACCCAGGGTCTCGAGCTTGATGACGAGCTTGGAGGGTACTATGGTGTTGAATGCCGAGCTGTAGTCGATGAACAGCATTCTCACATAGGTATTCCTCTTGTCCAGATGGGTTAGGGCAGTGTGCAGTGTGGTTGAGATTGCATCGTAGGTGGACCTATTTAGGCGGTAAGCAAATTGGAGTGGGTCTAGGGTGTCAGGTAGGGTGGAGGTGATATGGTCCTTGACTAGTCTCTCAAAGCACTTCATGATGATGGATGTGAGTGCTACGGGCGGTAGTCGTTTAGCTCAGTTACCTTAGCTTTCTTGGGAACAGGAACAATGGTGGCCCTCTTGAAGCATGTGGGAACAGCAGACTGGTATAGGGATTGATTGAATATGTCCGTAAACACACCGGCCAGCTGGTCTGCGCATGCTCTGAGGGCGCGGCTGGGGATGCCGTCTGGGCCTGCAGCCTTGCGAGGGTTAACACGTTTAAATGTCTTACTCACTTCGGCTGCAGTGAAGGAGAGACCGCATGTTATCGTTGCAGGCCGTGTCAGTGGCACTGTATTGTCCTCAAAGCGGGCAAAAAGTTATTTAGTCTGCCTGGGAGCAAGACATCCTGGTCCGTGACTGGGCTGGGTTTCTTCCTGTAGTCCGTGATTGACTGTAGACCCTGCCACATGCCTCTTGTGTCTGAGCCGTTGAATTGAGATTCTACTTTGTCTCTGTACTGGCGCTTAGCTTGTTTGATAGCCTTGCGGAGGGAATAGCTGCACTGTTTGTAATTCAGTCATGTTACCAGACACCTTGCCCTGATTAAAAGCAGTGGTTCGCGCTTTCAGTTTCACGCGAATGCTGCCATCAATCCACGGTTTCTGGTTAGGGAATGTTTTAACCGTTGCTATGGGAACGACATCTTCAACGCACGTTCTAATGAACTCGCACACCGAATCAGCGTATTCGTCAATGTTGTTGTCTGACGCAATACGAAACATCTCCCAGTCCACGTGATGGAAGCAGTCTTGGAGTGTGGAATCAGCTTGAACAGACCTCAGCGTGGGAGCCTCTTGTTTTAGTTTCTGTCTGTAGGCAGGGATCAACAAAATGGAGTCGTGGTCAGCTTTTCCGAAATGGGGCAGGGCCTTATATGCGTCGCGGAAGTTATAGTAACAATGATCCAGGGTCTTTCCACCCCTGGTTGCGCAATCGATATGCTGATAAAATTTAGGGAGTCTTGTTTTCAGATTAGCCTTGTTAAAATCCCCAGCTACAATGAATGCAGCCTCCGGATAAATCGTTTCCAGTTTGCAGAGAGTTAAATAAAGTTCGTTCAGAGCCATCGATGTGTCTGCTTGGGGGATATATACGGCTGTGATTATAATCGAAGAGAATTCTCTTGGTAGATAATGCGGTCTACATTTGATTGTGAGGAATTCTAAATCAGGTGAACAGAAGGATTTGAGTTCCTGTATGTTTCTTTCATCACACCATGTCACGTTGGCCATGAGGCATACGCCCCCGCCCCTCTTCTTACCAGAAAGATGTTTGTTTCTGTCGGCGCGATGCGTGGAGAAACCCGCTGGCTGCACCGCTTCGGATAGCGTCTCTCCAGTTAGCCATGTTTCCGTGAAGCAGAGAACGTTACAGTCTCTGATGTCCCTCTGGAATGCTACCCTTGCTCGGATTTCATCAACCTTGTTGTCAAGAGACTGGACATTGGCAAGAAGAATGCTAGGGAGTGGTGCACGGTGTGCCCGTCTCCGGAGTCTGACCAGAAGACCGCTTCGTTTCCCTCTTTTTCTGAGTCGTTTTTGGGTCGCTGCATGTAATCCACTCCGTTGTCCTGGTTGTAAGGCAGAACACAGGATCCGCGTCGCGAAAAACATATTCTTGGTCGTACTGATGGTGAGTTGACGCTGATCTTATATTCAGTAGTTCTTCTCGGCTGTATGTAATGAAACCTAAGATGACCTGGGGTACTAGTGTAAGAAATAACACGTAAAAAAACAAAAAACTGCATAGTTTCCTAGAAACGCGAAGCGAGGCGGCCATCTCTGTCGGCGCCGGAAGTAGTAACCATCTGTCTTATGTAACCATACCAAACGTAACATATCATACTAATTTGAGTGTCCTGGACATACGTTTACTACGTTACCTCTAGTGTATTAGACCAGGCTGCACACACACAAACTTGATTTTCTCTTCTTCGCGTGTCTTGTCAGAGTGTAGCCTATATTGCATGGCAGGGAGTGGGTCAGCTCCAGTCAATAAGCCCTCCCCCCAGACAGAGCCTGTCCATTGATTAAAGCGACAGTACAACCCCACCCACCATTCCCCTCCCACCCCTCTTCTGTTTCAGACAGTCTCTCTATCTCATTACCTTTCTGTCTGAGACCTTGACCACCACACTCCCAAACCAGCACCCCCTTCCACTGCTCCAAACTCCTTTAACCCTAATTGAGAGAACAGGTATACCAAATTGTTTTCATCATCTGTTTTGTAAGATCATACAGAGGTGTATGATAGCTACCCTGTTGGCTTGAATGGTTTCCTACGTAGTTACCCCGTTGGCTTGGATGGTTTCCTACGTAGTTACCCCGTTGGCTTGGATGGTTTCCTACGTAGCTACCTCGTTGGCTTGGATGGTTTCTGTTTATGTGTATAGCCTTTAGCGTGCTGGTGGTGGTAGCTAGCACAGACGTGTGGAACTGTAAGTAGAGGCTAGAGGGGCTGCAGCTGCTGTGGCTACATAGCTAAACGGCCGAGTCATGATAGCTAAATCACCACATCTCTCTCTATCTGCTCTGTTGGCTAATGGTGACCCTGTGATGACATAACAGAGACCAGATAGGGGTGCTACTCTAGCCAGAGGGCCTTGAAAAGAGGGTGTGTGTGTGGTGGGTTGGGTGTGAGTGTACGATTGTGTGTGTACTGAGCCATTTACTTTATGTTTGTATTCTTATCTTTTATTTTTTTCAGTCAAACAACTGTTGCACAGCAGCCAGGGATGTATTGTTCTCTGCTGGGTGAGACTCAGGGTTCAGAAAGCCTAAATCTTATACAGTGCCTTCAGAAAGTATTCACACCCCTGGACTTTGTCCACATTTTGTTGTGAATTTAAAATGGATTAAATTGAGATTTTGTGTCACTTATCTATACACCATACCCCATAATGTCAGAAACATTTTATTTGTAGAACATTTTCACAATGAATAAGAAATGAAAAGCTGAAATGTCTTGAGTCTATAAGTATTCAACCCCTTTGTTATGGCCTAAATAAGCTCAGTGTCACGCCTTGGTCGTAGTATATTATGTTTGTCTTCATTTATTTGGTCAGGCCAGGGTGTGACATGGGTTTTTGTGGTGCGTTTTTGTCTTGGGGTTTTGTGGGGTGTCTAGCATAGTCTATGGCTGCCTGAGGCGGTTCTCAATCAGAGTCAGGTGATTCTCGTTGTCTCTGATTGGGAACCATATTTAGGTAGCCTGGGTTTCACTGTGTGTTTGTGGGTGATTGTTCCTGTCTCTGTGTTAGTTGTCACAAGATAGGCTGTATAGGTTTTTGTGTTACGTTTGTTGTTTTGTATTGTTCATTTGTTCATTTTCATTATTGAACATGAGTAACCACCACGCTGCATTTTGGTCCGCTCCTCTTTCAACAGACGAACGCCGTTACATTCAGGAGTAAAATGTGCTAAAAAAAAATCACATAATAAGTTGCATGAACTCATTCTGTATTCAATAATAGTATTTAACATGCTTTTTTTAATGACTACCTCATCTCTGTACCCGACACAATTATCTGTAAGGTCCCTCAATCGAGTAGTGAATTTCAAGTACAGAGTCAACCACAAAGACCAGGGAATTTTTCAATGCATAGAAGGGAAGATCAGTCAAAATAAAAAAAAAGGAGATGCTGAATGTCTGGGGCGGCAGCGTAGCCTAGTGGTTAGAGCGTTGGACTAGGTACCAAAAGATTGAAAGATCAAATCCCCGAGCTGACAAGGTACAAATCTGTCGTTCCGCTCCTGAACAAGGCAGTTAACCCACTGTTCCTAGGCCATCATTGAAAATAAGAGTTTGTTCTTAACGGACTTGCCTAGTAAAATAATGGTAAATATCCCTTTGAGCAAGGTGAAGTTATTAATTAGGCTTTGGATGGTATATCTATACACCCAGTCATTACAAAGATACAGGTGACTATCCTAAATCAGTTGCCAGAGAGGAAGGAAACTGCTTAGGGATTTCACCATGAGATCAAAGTTGATTGCGGTGCATATAAGGCCCTGCCCCGCCCCCCTTTCGGAAAAGCTGACCACGACTCCATTTTGTTGATCCCTGC
The DNA here is from genome assembly GCF_018296145.1 of Oncorhynchus tshawytscha. Taxonomy (NCBI): domain Eukaryota; kingdom Metazoa; phylum Chordata; class Actinopteri; order Salmoniformes; family Salmonidae; genus Oncorhynchus; species Oncorhynchus tshawytscha. The sequence goes on from NC_056432.1 coordinate 12,415,061, forward strand.
CTACAGACAGAAACTAAAACAAGAAGCTCCCACGCTGAGGTCTGTCCAACGCTGGTCCGACCAAGCTGACTCCACACTCCAAGACTGCTTCCATCACGTGGACTGGGAGATGTTTCGTATTGCGTCAGACAACAACATTGACGAATACGCTGATACGGTGTGCGAGTTCATTAGAACGTGCGTTGAAGATGTCGTTCCCATAGCAACGATTAAAACATTCCCTAACCAGAAACCGTGGATTGATGGCAGCATTCGTGTGAAACTGAAGGCACGAACCACTGCTTTTAATCAGGGCAAGGTGTCTGGTAACATGACTGAATACAAACAGTGCAGCTATTCCCTCCGCAAGGCTATCAAACAAGCTAAGCGCCAGTACAGAGACAAAGTAGAATCTCAATTCAACGGCTCAGACACAAGAGGCATGTGGCAGGGTCTACAGTCAATCACAGACTACAGGAAGAAACCCAGCCCAGTCACGGACCAGGATGTCTTGCTCCCAGGCAGACTAAATAACTTTTTGCCCGCTTTGAGGACAATACAGTGCCACTGACACGGCCTGCAACGGAAACATGCGGTCTCTCCTTCACTGCAGCCGAAGTGAGTAAGACATTTAAACGTGTTAACCCTCGCAAGGCTGCAGGCCCAGACGGCATCCCCAGCCGCGCCCTCAGAGCATGCGCAGACCAGCTGGCCGGTGTGTTTACGGACATATTCAATCAATCCCTATACCAGTCTGCTGTTCCCACATGCTTCAAGAGGGCCACCATTGTTCCTGTTCCCAAGAAAGCTAAGGTAACTGAGCTAAACGACTACCGCCCCGTAGCACTCACATCCGTCATCATGAAGTGCTTTGAGAGACTAGTCAAGGACCATATCACCTCCACCCTACCTGACACCCTTGACCCACTCCAATTTGCTTACCGCCCAAATAGGTCCACAGACGATGCAATCTCAACCACACTGCACACTGCCCTAACCCATCTGGACAAGAGGAATACCTATGTGAGAATGCTGTTCATCGACTACAGCTCGGCATTCAACACCATAGTACCCTCCAAGCTCGTCATCAAGCTCGAGACCCTGGGTCTCGACCCCGCCCTGTGCAACTGGGTACTGGACTTCCTGACGGGCCGCCCCCAGGTGGTGAGGGTAGGCAACAACATCTCCTCCCCGCTGATCCTCAACACTGGGGCCCCACAAGGGTGCGTTCTGAGCCCTCTCCTGTACTCCCTGTTCACCCACGACTGCGTGGCCACGCACGCCTCCAACTCAATCATCAAGTTTGCGGACGACACAACAGTGGTAGGCTTGATTACCAACAACGACGAGACGGCCTACAGGGAGGGAGGTGAGGGCCCTCGGAGTGTGGTGTCAGGAAAATAACCTCACACTCAACGTCAACAAAACTAAGGAGATGATTGTGGACTTCAGGAAACAGCAGAGGGAACACCCCCCATCCACATCGATGGAACAGTAGTGGAGAGGGTAGCAAGTTTTAAGTTCCTCGGCATACACATCACAGACAAACTGAATTGGTCCACTCACACAGACAGCATCGTGAGGAAGGCGCAGCAGCGCCTCTTCAACCTCAGGAGGCTGAAGAAATTCGGCTTGTCACCAAAAGCACTCACAAACTTCTACAGATGCACAATCGAGAGCATCCTGGCGGGCTGTATCACCGCCTGGTATGGCAACTGCACCGCCCTCAACCGCAAGGCTCTCCAGAGGGTAGTGAGGTCTGCACAACGCATCACCGGGGGCAAACTACCTGCCCTCCAGGACACCTACACCACCCGATGCTACAGGAAGGCCATAAAGATCATCAAGGACATCAACCACCCGAGCCACTGCCTGTTCACCCCGCTGTCATCCAGAAGGCGAGGTCAGTACAGGTGCATCAAAGCTGGGACCGAGAGACTGAAAAACAGCTTCTATCTCAAGGCCATCAGACTGTTAAACAGCCACCACTAACATTGAGTGGCTACTGCCAACACACTGTCAATGACACTGACTCTACTCCAGCCACTTTAATCATGGGAATTGATGGGAAATGATGTAAATATATCACTAGCCACTTTAAACAATGCTACCTTATATAATGTTACTTACCCTACATTGTTCATCTCATATGCATACGTTGATACTGTACTCTATATCATCGACTGCATCCTTATGTAATACATGTATCACTAGCCACTTTAACTATGCCACTTATCTCACTGTGTATAAGACAGTCTTATGTACATATTCTTTTTTTTGGAAGTTTTTTTGTTAGTTAGATTACTTGCTCGTTATTACTGCATTGTCGGAACTAGAAGCACAAGCATTTCGCTACACTCGCATTAACATCTGCTAACCATGTGTATGTGACAAATAAAATTTGATTTGATTTGATTTGATTTGATTTAAAACAAGTTTGAGTTTAATGACTGTGAAAACAGAGGATGGATCAACATCATTACAGTTACTCCACCATACTAACCTAAATGACAGAGTGAAAAGAAGGAAGCCTGTAGTGAACACAAATATTCCAAAATATCCATCATGTTTGCAATGAGGCACGCAAGTACAAAATGTGGCAAAGAAATTAACTTTTTGACCTGAATACAAAGTGTTATGAGCAAATCCAAAAACTTGACGAATTTTAAAAAGAATAATGGGCAAATATTGTACAATCCAGGTGTGGAAAGCTTTTAGTCCTACCTCAATAGACTCACAGCTGTAATCACTGTCAAAGGTGATTCTAACATGTATTTATTTTAATTTCACCTTTATTTAACCAGGTAGGCCATTTAAGAACAAGTTCTCATTTACAACTGGTCAAGATAAAGCAAAGCAGTGCGACAAAAAGAACAGAATTACACATGGGATAAACAAACGTACAGTCAATAACACAATAGGGAATCTGTATACAGTGTGTGCAAATGAAGTAAGGAGGTAAGGCAATAAATAGGCCAATAGTGGCAAAGTAATTACAATTTAGCAATTTACACTGGAGTGATATATATGCAGACGAGGATGTGCAAGTTTATTTTATTTTTACTTTATTAGGCAAGTCAGTTAAGAACAAATTCTTATTTTCAATGACGGCCTAGAAACAGTGGGTTAACTGCCTGTTCAGGGGCAGAATGACAGATTTGTACCTTGTCAGCTCGGAGACATGAACTTGCAACCTTTTGGTTACTAGTTGAATGCTCTATCCACTAGGCTACCCTGCCGCCCCAAGTAGAAATACTGATGTGCAAAAGAGCAGAAAAACAAAAACAAATATGGGGATGAGGTAGGTAGTTGGTTGGATGGGCTGTGTACAGCTGCAGCGATCGGTAAACTGCTCTGATAGCTGACGCTTAAAGTTAGTGAGGGAGATATAAGTCTCCAACTTCAGGGATTTTTGCCATTCATTCCAGTCATTGGCAGCAGAGAACTGGAACGAAAGGTGGCCAAAACGGATGTTGGCTTTGGAGATGACCAGTGAAATATACCTGCTGGAGCGCGTGCTATGGGTGGGTGTTGCTATGGTGACCAGTGAGATGAGATAAAGCGGAGCTATACCTAGCAAAGACTTATAGATGACCTGGAGCCAGTGGGTTTGTATGTAGCAAGGCCCAGCCAGCGAGAGCGTACAGGTCGCAGTGGTGGGTAGTATGTGGGGCTTTGGTGACAAAACGGATGGCACTGTGATAGACTGCATCCAATATGCTCAGTAGAGTGTTGCAGGCTTTTTTGTAAATTACATCGCCAAAGTCAAGGATCGGTAGGATAGTCAGTTTTATGAGGGATGAGCATGAGTGAAGGAGGCTTTGTTGCGAAATAGGAAGCCGATTCTAGATTTAACTTTGGATTGGAGATGCTTAATGCGAGTCTGGAAGGAGAGTTTACAGTCTAGCCAGACACCTAGGTATTTATAGTTGTCCACATATTCTAAGTCAGAACCGCCCAGAGTAGTGATGCTATCGAGCGGGCGGGTGCAGGCAGCGATCGGTTAAAGAGCATGCATTTAGTTGTACTAGCATTTAAGAGCAGTTGGAGGTCACGGAAGGAGAGTTGTATGGCATTGAAGCTCATCTGGAGGTTAGTTAACACAGTGTCCAACGAAGGGCCCAGAGGTATACAGAATGGTGTCATCTGTATAGAGGTGGCCCAAAGAATCACCCGTCAATCAATCACCCGTCAAGAATCACCCGTCATCACCCATCATTGATATATACAGAGTAAAGAGTCGGCTCGAGAATTGAACCCTGTAGCACCCCCATAGAGACTGCCAGAGTTCCGGACAACAGGCCCTCCGATTTGACACTCTGAACTATCTGAGAAGTAGTTAGTGAACTCGGCGAGGCAGTCATTAGAGAAGCCAAGGCTGTTGAGTCTCCCAATAAGAATGCAGTGATTGACAGTTTCGAAAGCCTTGGTCAGGTCGATGAAGATGGCTGCACAGTACTGTCTTTTATCGATGGCGGTTATGATATCGTTTAGGACCTTGAACGTGGATGAGGTGCAGCCGTGACCAGCTCGGAAACCAGATTACATAGTGGAGAAGGTACAGTGGGATTCGAAATGGTCGGTGATCTGTTTGTTTACTTGGCTTTCGAAGACTTTAGAAAGGCAGGGTAGGATGGATATAGGTCTGTAACAGTTTGGGTCTAGAGTGTCTCCCCCTTTGAAGAGGGGTATGACCGCGTCCGCTTTTCAATCTTTAGGAATCTCAGACGATACAAAAGAGAGACTAGTAATAGGGGTTGCAACAATGGCGGCGGATCATTTTAGGAAGAGAGGGTCCAGATTGTCTAGCCCAGTTGATTTGTAGGGATCCAGATTTTGCAGTGATTTTGCAGCGGGGGGTGCAGAGCTGTTGGCCGGGGATGGGTAGCCAGGTGGAAAGCATAGCCAGCCGTAGAGAAATACTTCTTGAAATTCTCGATTATCGTAGATTTATCAGTGGTGACAGTGTTACCTAGTCTCAGTGCAGTGGGCAGCTGGGAGGAGGTGCTTTTATTCTCCATGGCCTTTACAGTGTCCCAAAACTTTTTGGAATTAATGCTGCAGGATGCAAATTTCTGTTTGAAAAAGCTAGCTTTTGCTTTCCTAACTGACTGTGTGTATTGTTTCCTGACTTCCCTGAAAAGGTGCATATCGCGGGGATTATTCGATGCTAGTGCAGTACGCCACAGGGTGTTTTTGTGCTGGTCAAGGGCAGTCATGTAACGGTTGTCTTCCTCTGACGAGGAGGAGTAGTAGGAAGGATCGGAGGATCAATGCGCAGCGTGGTAATTGTTCATGATATTTATTATAACTCAGAACACTAAAGAATAAAACAACAAAGAGAACGAAATGAAACTGAAACAGTTCTGTCTGGTACAGACACAAAACAGAAAACAGAAAAGAATCACCCACAACTCAAGGGTGAAAACAGGCTACCTAAGTATGGTTCTCAATCAGGGACAACGATTGACAGCTGCCTCTGATTGAGAACCATACCAGGCCAAACACAGAAATCCCAAATCATAGAAAAAAGAACATAGACTGCCCACCCCAACTCACGCCCTGACCATACTAAAACAAAGACAAAACAAAGGAACTAAGGTCAGAACGTGACAAGTCAAGTCTGGAGTGAACCAAGTGCTATATCTGTTCTTATTTCTACATTTTTTCAAAGGGGCATGCTTATTTAATTAAGATAATTTTTCAGACATTTTTAATGCATTTTAGAATTTTTCTTCCACCTCAACATATTTTGTGTAGATCGTTGGGCAAAAATGACAACAAAATCCATTTTAATACCACTTTGTAACAACAAAATGTGGAAAAAGTCAAAGGGTGTGGATACTTTTTGAAGGCGCTGTATATCAAGTGAAATCATTTTCTGTCAGCGATCTACACTAAATACTCTGTAAATAGGGGAGGAAAGACAGACTTCAGTCGGGGGAGATCGACAGACAGACCTCAGTCGGGGGAGATCGACAGACCTCAGTCGAGGGATGAGGGAACAGACAGACAAAGGCCAAAGCTGTTTAGCAAACTCCAGGTGTTTACATTTGTTAGATGTATGGATGAATGTGTTTAAGATCCCTCCCAATGTGCTCTCCAACCTCATATATATATTTGTAAAGGCCCAGTGCGGTTATCCTCGCAAGGGAGGGTGCCAGAGTTTTGAAAACAGGGGTGCCAATCATTTTGACCCATAAGTTTTTGAGAGAAAAATGATTACTTGTTAAACAAAATCTCTTTCTCTGAGTAATTGCATTACTATAAAATAAATAATTTTGTGAGCATACAATATAGTTGTATACATTTTGACTTACTTTTATCAAGGGTGCCAATAACTTTGGTTGTGACTGTATATACGCAGTATACTCTGGTAAAACATAAACCACTAAGGCACGCCTGAACAAACAACTAAAAGCCTGCCTCTAATTTCTGATCCCAGGGTACCAGGGTCTCTCTCTCTCTCACACAGATGCAACCCAGTTCCAGGCACCTCTGCGCCCAGGGAATAGATACATGCCTGGCATTGCAGCAGAGTGGAAGAGCAGAGGTGGGACTAAGGGAATAAAGCTTCCTCTGTGGAAGACTGCATGTGTGTTTGTCATGAAGCACCAAGGCCAAGGCGGAGGACCCGGGGGAATGCCATTGGTCACACAGTTCAGCAGACGGGCCAATCAGCGGGGCTCCCCTTTGTTCTCTGGTGTTAACAACCTGGCATCCAACCATGTGCTTTGTTTTTATGTCTCTGGTCTGAAGGGATTAGAAGTGATGTCAGATTGTGCTGTCTCAGTGCCAGGTTGTTATTGTTTTTATGTCTCTGGTCTGAAGGGATTAGACGTGATGTCAGATTGTGCTGTCTCAGTGCCAGGTTGTTATTGTTTTTATGTCTCTGGTCTGAAGGGATTAGAAGTGATGTCAGATTATGCTGTCTCAGTGCCAGGTTGTTATTGTTTTTATGTCTCTGGTTTGAAGGGATTAGATGTGATGTCAGATTGTGCTGTCTCAGTGCCAGCTGGAGGTTGTTTTTCTGTCTTTGGGATAAATATTGGGGCGGCAGGTAGCCTAGTGGTTAGAGCATTGGGCCAGTAGCCGAAAGGTTGCTGGAACAAATCCCTGAGCTGACAAGGTAAAAATCTGTTGTTCTGCCCCTGAACAAGGCAGCTAACCCACTGTTCCCCGGTTGGCGACATTGAAATTAAGAATTTGTTCTTAACTGACTTGCCTAGTTAAATTATATATATATTTTTTAATAATAAAGTGATCTCAAGATGAAATCCAATGTATCTGAGGTATGCAAACGAGGTTTGAACAAGAGTTAGGATTTGAGGTCTCAATAAAGCCTACAACAAATTGACATCCAATTGGCTTTTTATCTATTTAAACCATTGATGGTAACACAAAGCTGTTGCATGCAATTAGGATTAAACTGCGAACTACAAAACAAAGTTATTGCTAATGATTCAACAATCGCTGAAAACAACAGCAGCTTTTGTGATAAAAACACAACCTCACAGAAGAACACAAGGAAAAAGATGTCAAACAATGAGTGCGAGGAATTTAGTATCATGGCTTCTTGGTGCTGATCCTGGAGGCATCCTCCTTCCTTGTGTTGTGCTAATCTAACCCAATCGATAGCACTGTGTGCTGATGCTAGCTAGCGTGCCACTGGGCTAATAATAGGATCTGACAGAAGCATTACATCAGTGGGAGTGGAGACCTGTCCGCCAGACGGTCCATAGCACCAGTCGGCAGTCCTTTCCACTCCTTCTCTCCCTCCGCCCCCTTCTCCCTCTCTCCCTTCCTCCTCTATCAGCTACCGGTCTGAACTAGCTCTTTCCAGCACAGGCAACATCTTGGGTGTTTCCTCAGCTGCTTTTGTTCAGACACAGACTGCAGTGCAGAGCACCAGCTTAAGCCCACGCCGACCCCCACCCCCATCCCCAGTGGGCCCTAGCTTCCTCCATCCCATCCCTCAGACACAGGCAAGCAGCCTGCTACTGGTCTCCTCCAGCAGCCCCACCCCATCAGGTCACATAGGTATGGCTAGCTCACTCGTTGGTGGGTTTGTGGGGCAGTGTGGGACAATGTGTTCTCAGGGAAATTTATATTATTCTGTACATAAATCCGTCCCACTCCATTTTGTATAACATGTTACATTATGAATGGAATAGCAGTCGTACAATATTATACAAATTAGAGGACATATAGTATCATACGTCTTACCTGGTCGAATAATAACGCACGAATGGGATGATGTAATTTATCATACATCTTGGAGGACGTATAGTATTGCGAGTCATTATCTGAGACCAGGTTACTTGTTGCACTCTTACAACAAAAAAGAGAATTACTTGCACCTGCCTACCCAGGTAGGATGGTGACAGAGTGAAAAACAACCTACCGCAGCACGGTACGTGCTCAGAGTTTTAACAGCAACAACAGCAGAGGAAATGGGAACATCTAAATGCTACGTACATACAGTGTATTCAGAAAGTATTCAGACCCCTTGAATTTTTCCACATTTTGTTACATTACAGCTTTATTCTAAAATGGATAAAATTGTTTTCCACCAATCTACACACAATACCCCATAATAACAAAACAAAAAAAGCTTTTTTAAATATTTGCAGAAAAATCACATTTACATAAGAATTCAAACCCTTTTCTCAGGACCTTGTTTAATTGCATCAAGAAGTCCCTCCTCCTCTGTAACTTGGGTTTCACATGAGTATTTCTGTACAGCTGTTAACTGTACGAATGTGCCTAATTGGTTTATTAATACATGTTCAAGTTCACAACTGTGCACTATTTCACTATAATAGCTACTGTAAATTGGACAGTGCAGTTAGATTAACAATAAATGAAGCTTTCTGCCCATATCAGATATGTCTATGGGGGGGTGGGGCGGGGGGATCCTGTAGATGTTAACTTATTCTGTGCCTCTATGGTACAGTTTGTATTGCTATCTATCTGTGCGGTTAGTCTTTATATTCCCTTTGTTAACATGGACACTTTTGACCTAAATTGTTTTTGTTTAAGAGATGAGCACTGGCTTGGTTTTTGCGCTGACATGCATTGTCAAATCAAATCAAATTTGATTGGTTACATACACATAGTTAGCAGATGTTCATTTGAGTGAAGTGAAATGCTTGAGCTTCTAGATCCGACAGTGCAGTAATATCTAACAAGTAATATAACAAATTCACAACAACTACCTAATACACACAAATGTAAAGGGATGAATAAGAATATGTACATAGAAATATATGGATGAGAGATGGCCGTGTGGCTTAGGCAAGATGCAGTAGATGGTATAGAATACAGTATATATATGGATGAGAGATGGCTGTGTGGAATAGGCAAGATGCAGTAGATGGTATAGAATGGTATATGGATGAGAGATAGGCAAGACAGTAGGTGGTGTAGAATACAGTATATCTATGGATGAGAGATGGCCGTGTGGAATAGGCAAGATGCAGTAGATGGTATAGAATACGGTATAAATATGGATGAGAGATGGCCGTGTGGCTTAGGCAAGATGCAGTAGATGGTGTAGAATACAGTATATATATGGATGAGAGATGGCCGTGTGGCTTAGGCAAGATGCAGTAGATGGTGTAGAATACGGTATATACAGTGGGGCAAAAAAGTATTTAGTCAGCCACCAATTGTGCAAGTTCTCCCACTTAAAAAGATGAGAGAGGCCTGTAATTTTCATCATAGGTACACTTCAACTATGACAGACAAAATGAGAAAAAGAAAATCCAGAAAATCACATTGTAGGATTTTTAATGAATTTATTTGCAAATTATGGTGGAAAATAAGTATTTGGTCAATTACAACAGTTTATCTCAATACTTTGTTATATACCCTTTGTTGGCAATGACAGAGGTCAAACGTTTTCTGTAAGTCTTCACAAGGTTTTCACACACTGTTGCTGGTATTTTTGCCCATTCCTCCATGCAGATCTCCTCTAGAGCAGTGATGTTTTGGGGCTGTTGCTGGGCAACACGGACTTTCAACTCCCTCCAAAGATTTTCTATGGGGTTGAGATCTGGAGACTGGCTAGGCCACTCCAAGGACCTTGAAATGCTTCTTACGAAGCCACTCCTTCATTGCCCGGGAGGTGTGTTTTGGATCATTGTCATGCTGAAAGACCCAGCCACGTTTCATCTTCAATGCCCTTGCTGATGGAAGGAGGTTTTCACTCAAAATCTCACGATACATGGCCCCATTCATTCTTTCCTTTACACGGATCAGTCGTCATTTTGGGCAGAAAAACAGCCCCAAAGCATGATGTTTCCACCCCCATGCTTCACAGTAGGTATGGTGTTCTTTGGATGCAACTCAGCATTCTTTGTCTTCCAAACACGACGAGTTGAGTTTTTACCAAAAGTTCTATTTTGGTTTCATCTGACCATATGACATTCTCCCAATCGTCTTCTGGATCATCCAAATGCTCTCTAGCAAACTTCAGACGGGTCTGGACATGTACTGGCTTAAGCAAGGGGACACGTCTGGCACTGCAGGATTTGAGTCCCTGGCGGCGTAGTGTGTTACTGATGGTAGGCTTTGTTACTTTGGTCCCAGTTCTCTGCAGGTCATTCACTAGGTCCCCCGTGTGGTTCTGGGATTTATGCTCACCTTTCTTGTGATCATTTTGACCCCACGGGGTGAGATCTTGCGTGGAGCCCCAGATCAAGGGAGATTATCAGTGGTCTTGTATGTCTTCCATTTCCTAATATTTGCTCCCACAGTTGATTTCTTCAAACCAAGCTGCTTACCTATTGCAGATTCAGTCTTCCCAGCCTGGTGCAGGTCTACAATTTTGTTTCTGGTGTCCTTTGACAGCTCTTTGGTCTTGGCCATAGTGGAGTTTGAAGTGTGACTGTTTGAGGTTGTGGACAGGTGTCTTTTATACTGATAACAATTTCAAACAGGTGTCATTAATACAGGTAACGAGTGGAGGACAGAGGAGCCTCTTAAAGAAGAAGTTACAGGTCTATGAGAGCCAGAAATCTTGCTTGTTTGTAGGTGACCAAATACTTATTTTCCACCATAATTTCCAAATAAATTCATTTAAAATCCTACAATGTGATTGTCTGGATTTTTTTTTCTCATTTTGTCTGTCATAGTTTAAGTGTACCTATGATGAAAATTACAGGCTTCTCTCATCTTTTTAAGTGGGAGAACTTGCACAATTAGTGGCTGACTAAATACTTTTTTGTCCCACTGTATATGGATGAGCGATGGCCGTGCGGCTTAGGCAAGATGCAGTAGATGGTATAGAATACAGTATATATATGTAAATAAGGCATTTCTGTTATTCATTTTTAATACATTTGCAACAATTTCTAGAATGAAGGATAATGAAGGATAATTTAAAAAAATGACAGATAATGGATAATTAAAGATAATGAAAGATAATGAAATATAATAAAGGACAATAGAAAATGTAGGATAACGAAGAATAATGGATAACACATGATAATGGACAATGAAAGATAATGGATCATACATAATTGAGTATAATGAAGAATAATGGATAATGATGGTGGTTGCAGCACTGTTCCAACGGAGAATGCAATGCCTGTTTCTAATCCACTAGGATACAGGGAAAAATGTGATCCTCTTATAACAAAAAGACCCCCTCAAAACACCAATGACAATACCTGTGACGACCGTTCTTTGACAGAGAGCCCTGTAGGAGATGACAATTTGCTGTTGCTGTTTGACACCTTGTACAAGTTGCTTCAGGTCAATGCGTATCAGTAAAGTTCACTCATGTTTTCGGTCAACACTCTCCGCGAGCCTGGCTGAATCCACAAGGACTGGGCTGTTTTCAAATAAACAACCAGTCCTGTTTCGCACCCAAACAACCACCACGCTCCTCCGCCCCCTTGGGACATCATCACCCGCACCACAGAGACCATCACGAGGAGTCGGGGGTGAGAGGGGAACGCGGGAAGAGACAGACACAATGTTGAATGCATCACGAGCCTGCACAAAGCTACGACTAGAGGAGTGATGAGGGTGTTCATATAAAATATCACGGCTTCCTATACGTGAGACGATGATAGTGGTTCCTAAAACAGCAAGGCCACCAGGGACCATGGTCACACGTTGGAAAACATGGCTATCACTCCATCAGGTCCACAGAGCCATACCCATGTCCCCAGGCGTTTGTCTGGTAACAAGATCACCTTCGCCATAACAGTGACAGCAAAGAAGGAGAATCAACAGATTCCATGCACATAAAAGCTGTTGAACTGCCAACTGAACTGCTACGGTATGTGATGGGAAGTCTGTTTTATTTTAATTTCACCTTTATTTAACCAGGTAGGCTAGTTGAGAACACCTTTATTTAACCAGGTAGGCTAGTTGAGAACACCTTTATTTAACCAGGTAGGCTAGTTGAGAACACCTTTATTTAACCAGGTAGGCTAGTTGAGAACACCTTTATTTAACCAGGTAGGCTAGTTGAGAACACCTTTATTTAACCAGGTAGGCTAGTTGAGAACACCTTTATTTAACCAGGTAGGCTAGTTGAGAACACCTTTATTTAACCAGGTAGGCTAGTTGAGAACACCTTTATTTAACCAGGTAGGCTAGTTGAGAACAAGTTCTCATTTACAACTGCGACCTGGACAAGATAAAGCACAATAAAGGCACAACTTTAAAAGTTTGTTGGGTTGGTTGCGTCATCACCAGAGCCACACGCCTCTCTGTAATCAGGGGGATCACCTAACTGTGCAACTGTAATCAAAGGATCCCGGCACCACTTGACATCCATTTGAGAGATTTGGATGGGGACTGGGGATTACATCACTGGATCATTTCATCCCTTCCTGATATCATGATCCTGTCCAATAGGAGTGGGTGCTTGATGACTGTATAATGGTCCGTTGACCGAAGAGGGATCCCCCAGTATTGTACTGTACCAAGACTACTGCATTCATCAATGAGTGGATCAATACATGAGGCAGGTCCGGTTAGGCACTGAACATTCAGTCCTGCTGTCCACACAGCCAATTCTGATGTGATTAATCAGCTGTTGCAGCCACTATATCTGGCTGTTTCAAATGAATGTCTTTAGGAAATGAATTGTTATCTAACATCACATAAACAGCTTTTGCACACTGACATTGGAAGCCTGTACTTGTCTTTAGGGATGCCTGGGTGCAGTGCTTTGTTGAAGAATATCCAGACTGCTTGAGTATACAGTAGGACAGGACTGTTTCCAGCATAAAGCCTCCAGAACAACCAGCAAATGAGTTCTAGGAGACAGAGCTTAGGGCTTCAACTGTTTCTCCTTGGAGCAGAGCCTTGACATGTATTAGTGTGCTCTAACAGCATGGCATTAGATTGCAGTGGCGGTCTTTGGAACTATTCATTGGCAGGCCATTCATTTGTTCTGCTTTCTGTGAGCTCTGACCATGGATGGAGAGTGGCCCCAACAGGACAGAGTGGGTAACGACTGACAGCAAGAGCAGCTGGACTGGCTATCGCTCTTCCTTGAGTGGCACAGTCAGAGAGTGTATGTGTTTGTGGGTGTGTGTGCGTACGAGTGCGTGCGTGCCTGCGCGCATGTGTGTGTGAGAGAGTGAGAGACTGTGCTCGTTGGTGTGTTGTCATGGTAACCCTCGCCTTTGACTCCACAGATGAAGCCTGGTTCTGTCCCAACACTTCTCTGACCTAGTGTTAACCTAAACAAAGCTCTATGACTGGGCAGACTGAGTGTGATTGGCTGTTACTGTATACTGGGAACAAAAGGTTTAAATATAAACAAGGCTCAGTCTAATTAGGGACATTTCCACTCAGCAGCACATCCAGGCTCTTCCAGGAAATTGATCCTTTCTCCTTTTCTATTTCGGGCCGGCACACCAATCATTGTGTTTCCCGCCCTGCACAGTGTTGTTCTTAAACCTAACATTTGTCTTATTTCAACATTGTTACAGTTTAGAAAGCAAATGCTACAATGTGCAACATTGTGGGAAATGGAGCAAGGCCTTTTCAACAAAGAAGTCAAGCCACTGGTTACACAAAGTTGTATATGACATCACTGTATGTCATAGTTAAGATATCATCAATACTGGTATACTGAGGTATCAACAAATAGTAAATCATCAATACTGGTATACTGAGGTATCAACAAATAGTAAATCATCAATACTGGTATACTGAGGTATCAACAAATAATACATCATCAATACTGGTATACTGAGGGATCAACAAATAGTAAATCATCAATACTGGTATACTGAGGTATCAACAAATAGTACATCATCAATACTGGTATACTGAGGTATCAACAAATAGTAAATCATCAATACTGGTATACTGAGGTATCAACAAATAGTACATCATCAATACTGGTATACTGAGGTATCAACAAATAATACATCATCAATACTGGTATACTGAGGTATCAACAAATAGTAAATCATCAATACTGGTATACTGAGGTATCAACAAATAGTACATCATCAATACTGGTATACTGAGGTATCAACAAATAGTAAATCATCAATACTGGTATACTGAGGGATCAACAAATAGTAAATCATCAATACTGGTATACTGAGGTATCAATAAATAGTACATCATCAATACTGGTATACTGAGGTATCAACAAATAGTACATCATCAATACTGGTATACTGAGGTATCAACAAATAGTAAATCATCAATACTGGTATACTGAGGTATCAACAAATAATACATCATCAATACTGGTATACTGAGGTATCAACAAATAGTACATCATCAATACTGGTATACTGAGGTATCAACAAATAATACATCATCAATACTGGTATACTGAGGTATCAACAAATAGTACATCATCAATACTGGTATACTGAGGTATCAACAAATAGTTCATCATCAATACTGGTATACTGAGGTATCAACAAATAGTAAATCATCAATACTGGTATACTGAGGTATCAACAAATAATACATCATCAATACTGGTATACTGAGGTATCAACAAATAGTAAATCATCAATACTGGTATACTGAGGTATCAACAAATAGTAAATCATCAATACTGGTATACTGAGGTATCAACAAATAGTAAATCATCAATACTGGTATACTGAGGTATCAACAAATAGTACATCATCAATACTGGTATACTGAGGTATCAACAAATAGTACATCATCAATACTGGTATACTGAGGTATCAACAAATAATACATCATCAATACTGGTATACTGAGGGATCAACAAATAGTAAATCATCAATACTGGTATACTGAGGTATCAACAAATAATACATCATCAATACTGGTATACTGAGGTATCAACAAATAGTACATCATCAATACTGGTATACTGAGGTATCAACAAATAGTTCATCATCAATACTGGTATACTGAGGTATCAACAAATAGTAAATCATCAATACTGGTATACTGAGGTATCAACAAATAATACATCATCAATACTGGTATACTGAGGTATCAACAAATAGTACATCATCAATACTGGTATACTGAGGTATCAACAAATAATACATCATCAATACTGGTATACTGAGGTATCAACAAATAGTACATCATCAATACTGGTATACTGAGGTATCAACAAATAGTAAATCATCAATACTGGTATACTGAGGTATCAACAAATAGTACATCATCAATACTGGTATACTGAGGTATCAACAAATAGTAAATCATCAATACTGGTATACTGAGGGATCAACAAATAGTAAATCATCAATACTGGTATACTGAGGTATCAATAAATAGTACATCATCAATACTGGTATACTGAGGTATCAACAAATAGTACATCATCAATACTGGTATACTGAGGTATCAACAAATAGTAAATCATCAATACTGGTATACTGAGGTATCAACAAATAATACATCATCAATACTGGTATACTGAGGTATCAACAAATAGTACATCATCAATACTGGTATACTGAGGTATCAACAAATAGTTCATCATCAATACTGGTATACTGAGGTATCAACAAATAGTAAATCATCAATACTGGTATACTGAGGTATCAACAAATAATACATCATCAATACTGGTATACTGAGGTATCAACAAATAGTAAATCATCAATACTGGTATACTGAGGTATCAACAAATAGTAAATCATTTTAGTAACAGGCTGTGCCAGGAAGGGCGCTATATGCAAAAGCAACACAACACCACTGACCCCGTTATTCTGAGTAAACAAACAAATCAACCATATCAAGCCAGTGAGTTGACCGTGAGTTTTCCCTGTATCACCTTCCAAAGTTCAGTCTGAAACAGATTTAGAGCCACTAACGCAGCAGAGTGGAGTGGGCTCTCTGTCAGACAGTCCAGGTGCCCTCGCTTGTTTATCGGGCAGCGTGGTGACAGCTTGGGCTGCTGAGATACAGATCGGCTCAACTCCGCTGGCCCATAGCTCTATTTCAACTCATTGCGTGTTAAATGGAAATACGAAGACAAACTTAAACTACTAGGGTAATGAATGATGACTCATTTATCGTGTACACAAAAGAAGTACACAGCCAAAATACACTTTAAACGACACAACAGTAAGGTAAAAAAAAAAAAAATGTTCTATGTAATGATGGTAATCCAGCCTGTCTCAGAACTCCCACGGAAACAAGAATGAGACATCTCAAATGGATTATCTTGCCCACAAACTTAAATAAACACCTGGAACAGTTTGTTTAAAACTAAAAGCCTAAAACCACGACTGTTTACACAACTGCAGCAACATAATATTTTTGAACATTGTGAACTGCTTTATAAAACACAAACTGACTAACTAGTAAAAAATTTGCAGCACAAGTAGAAGGGTCTATAGATGTGCCACAATAGTAGGATTGTAGGTTACCATTAATCTGGAGGAGAAATAAACATACTCCTGTTTAGGCGAGGTGCTGGCTAGTGGAGTAGAACACCTGAAAAAGAAAAGGAGAGCTCCACACAGGGTATAACGATGAAGACAGCTGGTCTGTCGAAACGTTGGTTATTAGGTTATTAAATGACTGCATCTGAGCTCCTAGAGTGTTTGGCTCTCCTTTTCTTTACCATTCATCTGATGCCAGATAAGACTTCTGGGAAAAGCTGAGCAAAGCCATAAGCTGTCAAGGCCACTGATACAGCTCAAACATCAAAGTAATGCTTCATAGGGTTGAAAACAATTACTGTAACACAACACATATACATCTGTCATGGCAATCTGGCCGATGTAATCAGATATAGTACAGAACTCTTGGCCTCCAAACTGTCTCTCCACTTCGGAAACATTTAACAACGGGATTCAAACTTCGAACGCCGTAATAATGTAGTTATAACGTGGTTTGTGCTGTGGTGAAGACAGCCACAGTCAGTACTGCTGACCCATGGTGCTCCAGTCAGTCCACGTGGCCGCAGGGCCGTGCTAGTCAGATGTGGGAGAAAGGCCACACCAGCTTTGTCTGGAAAGAGGGGTAAAGTTCAATGCTGCTGGAGCTTCTGTGTTTTTGGGGTCACCCTCATTAAACAAGCCCCCCTCATTGGTAAAACAAGAGAATGACCTCGTCTGCTGTACCACAGGGGCATAGTCTAACCCACGTGGAGAGGTGGAAACACACTGGAATGGCAAAACATACCCTGCCCTGCTTGTTCATCTCAAACACACGCAGCTTAGAGACATAACACACAGCAGTATCCACAAAGCATCTCAGACTGCTGATCTAAGATCTGTCCATATAAATGTTATTCATTATGTTCTAAAAGGAAAAACTGATCCTAGATCCTACTCTGATTCACTTTGTGGATACAGACCCTGGTCTGACCCATTTAAACAACTCCTACAGTTGAAGTGGGAAGTTTACATACACTTAGGTTGGAGTCATTAAAACTCGTTTTTCAACCACTCCACACATTTCTTGTTAACAAACTATAGTTTTGGCAAGTCGGTTAGGACATCTACTTTGTGCATGACACAAGTACTATTTCCAACAATTGTTTATAGACAGATTATTTCACATAGAATTCACTGTATCACAATTCCAGTGGGTCAGAAGTTTAAATCCACTAAATTGACTGTGCCTTTAAACAGCTTGGAATTTTCCAGAAAATGATGTCTTGGCTTTAGAAGCTTCTGATAGGCTAATTTACATAATTTGAGTCAATTGAAGGTGGACCTGTAGATGTATTTCAAGGCCTACCTTCAAACTCAGTGCCTCTTTGCTTGACATCATGGGAAAATCAAAAGAAATCAGCCCCCAAAAATTGTAAACCTCCACAAGTATGTTTCATCCTTGGGAGCAATTTCCAAACGCCTGAAGGTACCACGTTCATCTGTACAGACAATAGTACCCAAGTAGAAACACCATGGGACCACGCAACCGCCGGAATATTTACTCGGATGAAATATCAGGAATTGTGAAAATCTGAGTTTAACTGTATTTGGCTAAGGTGTATGTAAACTTCCAACCTCAACTGTATCTATCTAGGATATAGCATATCCCCATTCAACACGCACACACACACACACACATGTATATGAGTCAATGCATGGACAGCAGATAAGGGCAGCAGACACAGTGCATTAGGGAAAGTTCTCAGACTATTCTAAAATGGAGTTGAAAACAAAATCTATCTACCAAAATAACCCATTATGACAAACCGAAAACGGTGTTTAAAAAAAAAAAATGTGGCTAATTTATTCAAAATGAAAACATTAATTTCCTATGAGACTCGAAATTGAGCTCAGGTGTATCCTTTTTCCATTGATCATCCTTGAGATGTATTTATAACCTGATTGGAGTCCACCTGTGGTAAATTCAATTGATTGGACATGATTTGGAAAGGACACACCTGACTTTATACCGATCCCATAGTTGACAGTGCATGTCAGAGCAAAAGCCAAGCCATGAGGTCGAAGGTAGAGCTCCAAGATAGGATTGTGTCGAGGCACAGATCTGGGGAAGGGTACCAAAAAGATATCTGTAACATTGAAGGTCCCCAAAAACACAGTGGACTCCATCATTCTTAAATGGAAGAAGTTTGGAACCATCAAGACTCTTCCTAGAGTTGGCCGCCCACCCAAACTGAGCATTGGGGGGAGAAGGGTGTTGGTCAGGGAGGTGACCTGATGGTCACCCTGACAGAGCTCCAAGGTTCCTCTGTGGAGATGGGAGAACCTTCCAGAAGGACAACCAGCACTCCACTAATCATGCCTTTATATTAGAGTGGCAAAACAGAAGCTATTCCTCAGTAAAAGGCACAACAGCACGCGTGGAGTTTGCCAAAAGGCACCTAAAGGACTCAAACCACGAGAAACAAGATTCTCTGGTCTGATAAAACCAATTTGGCCTGAATGCCAAGCGTCATGTCTGGAGGAAACCTGGCATCATCCCTACGGTGAAGCACGGTGGTGGCAGCATCATGCTGTGGGGATGTTGTGAGCTGAGGAGACTTTCAGGGTGGGTTCATAACTGTGGGGCCCTGACAGCACTGCTTAGCCCAGCAAAAAGAGCACACATTGACTGATGGACAGATCACAGAACATAATAGAACCAGAATCCTCCCAGTCACCCTGACAACAGAGGAGAGAGAGAGAAGAGAGGGCGAGAGGAGAGGGAGAGAGGAGAGAGAGAAAGAGAGAGAGAGAGAGGGTGGGAGGGAGGGAGAGAAGAGACGAGAGAGAAAAGAGAACTCTCATATTTTTCTAGCAGCATGGGTACGAGTCAGTCCACGTGGTCGCAGGTCTGTGCTAGTCAGATGTGACGAAAGGCCATCCTCCTGCCGCTGTTTGCAGAGCTATGTCTGGAAAAGGGGGGAAAGTTCACGGCCGCTGGTGCTTCTGTAATTGGGGTCAAAATCTTTGAACAAACTCTCCTCATTGGTAAAACAAGAAATCTGAGAGTGACCTCGTCTGCTGGGCCAGAGGGGCAGAGTCTAACCCACGAGGAAAGGTGCAAATACACTGGGAATGACAAAACATCCTCCACCCTCCACCTTGTACTCTCCTCACCTACACCCTGTCCTCTCCTCTCCTCTCCTCACCTCCACCCTGCCCTCTCCTCTCCTCACCTCCACCCTGTCCTCTCCTCAACTCCACTATGGCCTCTCCTCCACCCTGCCCTCTCCTCTCCTCACCTCCACCCTGTCCTCTCCTCACCTCCACCCTGTCCTCTCCTCACCTCCACCCTGTCCTCTCCTCACCTCCACCCTGTCCTGTCCTCACCTCACCTCCACTCTGTCCTGTCCTCTCCTCCACCCTGTCCTCTCCTCCACCCTGTCCTGTCCTCTCCTCCACCCTGTCCTGTCATCTCCTCCACCCTGTCATCTCCTCCACCCTGTCGTCACCTCCACCCTGTCGTCTCCTCACCTCCACGCTGTCCTCTCCTCCACGCTGTCCGCTCCTCCACGCTGTCCTCTCCTCGAACCTGTCCTCTCCTCCAACCTGTCCTCTCCTCCAACCTGTCCTCTCCTCCACTCTGTCCTCTCCTCCAACCTGTCCTCTCATCCAACCTGTCCTCTCATCCAACCTGTAATCTCCTCACCTCCACTCTGTCCTCTTCTCCTCCACCCTGTCCTCTTCTCCACCCTGTCCTCTCCTCCACCCTGTCCTCTCCTCACCTCCACCCTGTCCTCTCCTCTCCTCTACCCTGTCCTCTCCTCCACCCTGTCCTCCCCTCCACCCTGTCCTCTCCTCACCTCCACTCTGTCCTCTCCTCCACCCCGTCTTCACCTCCATCCTGTCCTCTTCTCCATCCTGTCCTCTCCTCCACCCTGTCCTCTTCTCACCTCCACCCTGTCCTCTCCTCCACCCTGTCCTCTCCTCCACCCTGTCCTCTCCTCCAACCTGTCCTCTCCTCCACCCTGTCCTCTCCTCCACCCTGTCCTCTCCTCCACCCTGTCCTCTCCTCTCCTCCACCCTGTCCTCTCCTCTCCTCCACCCTGTCCTCTCCTCTCCACCCTCCACCCTGTCCTCTCCTCTCCTCCACCCTGTCCTCTCCTCTCCTCCACCCTGTCTCCCTCTCCTCTCCTCCACCCTGTCCTCTCCTCCACCCTGTCCTCTCCTCCACCCTGTCCTCTCCTCCACCCTGTCCTCTCCTCTCCTCACCTCCACTCTGTCCTCTCCTCCACCCTGTCTTCACCTCCATCCTGTCCTCTCCTCCACCCTGTCCTCTCCTCACCTCCACTCTGTCCTCTCCTCCACCCTGTCCTCTCCTCCACCCTGTCCTCTCCTCCACCCTGTCCTCTCCTCCACCCTGTCCTCTCCTCCACCCTGTCCTCTCCTCCACCCTGTCCTCTCCTCCACCCTGTCCTCTCCTCTCCTCCTCCACCCTGTCCCTCTCTCCTCCACCCTCTCCTCCCACCCTGTCCTCTCCTCTCCTCTCCTCCACTCTGTCCTCTCCTCTCCTCCACTCTGTCCTCTCCTCCACTCTGTCCTCTCCTCCACCCTGTTCTCTCCTCCACCCTGTCCTCTCCTCCACCCTGTCCTCCTCCATCCTGTCCTCTCCTCCATCCTGTCCTCTCCTGGTATGGTGTCAAGAGCTACACTCCACTACAAACTGTAGTGTGGAGTAGCACTGAGCACCCATCATCATCAGTTCATGTCTACTATCAAGTGGGACAAACTCCAAATAAAAAATACAGCCTTTTCCAGGGCTCCGGAGTGGCGCTGCGGTCTAAGGCACTGCATCTCAGTGCTTGAGGAGTCACTACAGATTGGGAGTCCCATAGGGTGGCACACAATTTGCCCAGCATCATCTGGGTTTGGCCGGTGTAGGCCGTCATTGTAAATAAGAATTTGTTCTTAACTGACTTGCCTAGTTAAATCAAGTTTAATAAAAAATAAATAAAAATAGTTTTCAAGGAGCAAATCAGCCAAGGACCTAGTGAACCTCATGGCACACACCCAGATCAGATGGGGACTTTTTCATGCTGGACAACTGAGAAATGAAGGGGAAATAAAACAATGGCTAAAGTATAGTTGGAGATTCCAGCACTGACACACAGGTCAAACACGAGCTGAAGTTGAATAATTTAATATTTAATAATTTTTAAAATACAAATTAACTGTCTGCAGTAGTGGGAGATTCCAGCATTAACCCACCGGGTTGCATAGAACAGAGTGACTCAATTATTCTCTGAGGAGGGGGGTTATGGGAATAGAGGAGTGAGTGCCAGTATCTCTTCCTCTCCCCTGACTTTCTTACACCCTCCGGACTGGCCTCTGACAATAACACAGGCCCTGTGAGGAGGCTCTGACGTCACAAGCCTGCTTATTGATTTACTGTGGTCTGCTTAATGAGAAGCAGACCCTATGCTATGAGCACAATGTTCTACTTAAGTAAAGAGTCATGAACCCGCTGTTAAGCAACTACCTTGCCCATTTTCTCTCCCTTCCCTCTCTCTCTCCCCCCTCTCTCTCCCTCCAGAATAAATACAACGGTCTGTTGGATCGCTCCAGATGGAAATTCTTAAAGCAGAGTTGCTGTGGAAGTGCACATTGCTGGACAGGATATCCTGTATTACTCACATCAACGATCACCTAAACACCTCCTGACCGTAGGGATAAACATTAGTGTGTGTCAACAGAAAGCAGAATACCACCAGAAATGTCACATAGGAAGACAAAACTTAAAATCAGTAGCCTTAAGTAGTCCTGAGTGGTGCAGCGGTCTAAGGCACTGAATCTCAGTGCTAGAGGCATCACTACAGACCCTGGTTTGATCCCGGGCTGTATCACAAACGGACGTGATTGGGAGTCCCATATGCGGTGCAGAATTAGCCCAGTGTCATCCGGGTTAGGTGCGGGTTTGGCCGGGGTAGGTCGACATTGTAAAATAAGAATTTGTTATTAACTGACTTGTCTAGTTAAATAAAGGTTAAATAAAGCATTTTTTAATTTATTTTTCATCAGCAATAGATTTATACGGCACACAGACACTCCCCATAAATAATACTCCAGAGGGCCCCCGAGGGCCCACAACCACCATTCCCACCACTACGTAACGCATGCCTCTACTGCAATGACTGACAAGAATTATAGTCAGAACACTGATGTACAATTCTCATTAGTTTGGGAGCAATATGAATTTGAATTACATAAGAGAGAGAGAGCAAGGTTGTTTAACATGCTCTGAGTCTGAGTAGTACGTGACAGTACGTGATATGCTAGCCTCGGGATAGAATACAAAACTGTGAGCCGTCAATTCACCACATCGAGCAGTTATGTTAGCTAGGATACACCTTGTACAACGTCATCAGAGCACAACGCAATTATTGTTGTCTATCAACAATGACAAGCCACCGGGGTCTGACAATCTGGATGGAAAATTACTGAAGATAATAGCAGAAGATATTGGCATATCTTCAATTTAAGCCTACTAGAAAGTGTGCGTCCTTAGGCCTGGAGGGAAGCTAAAGTCATTCTGCTACCTAAGAATAGTAATGCCCCCTTTACTGGCTCAAATAGCCGACCAATCAGCCTGTTACCAACACTTAGTAAACTTCTGGAAAAAATTGTTTGACCAGATACAATGCTATTTCACAGTAAACAAATTGACAACAGACTTTCAGCAATCTTATAGAGAAGGACACTCAACAAGCACAGCACTTACACAAATGACTGATGATTGGCTGAAAGAAATTTATGATAAAATTATTTGAGTAAAGCCAGAGTGTCTATGTATGCAGATGACTCAACACTATACAAGTCAACTACTACAATGACTGAAATACTTAACAAAGAGCTGCAGTTAGTTTCAGAGTGGGTGGCAAGGATGAAGTTAGCCCTAAACATTTAAACATCTAAAAGCATTGTATTTTGGACAAAACATTCACTAAACCCTAAACCTCAACTAAATCTTGTAATGAATAACGTGGAAATTGAGCAAGTTGAGATGACTAAACTGCTTGGAGTAACCCTAGATTGTAAACTGTCATGGTAAAAACATACTGATACAGAAGTAACTAAGATGGGGAGAAGTCTGTCCATAATAAAGTGATGCTCTGCCTTCTTAACAACACTATCAACAAGGCAGGAACCACAAGTCCTCGTTTTGTCGCGCCTTGACTACTGTTCAGTCGTGTGGTCAGGTGCCACAAAAAAATGCAATTGGCTCAGAATAGGGCAGCACAGCTGGCCCTTGGATGTACGCAGAGAGCTAATAACCTCAGCAACAACAAAAAACGTCCTCTCACTGTCAACTGCGTTTATTTTCAGCAAACTTAACATGTGTAAATATTTGTATGAACATAATAAGATTCAACAACTGAGACATAAACTGAACAAGTTCCACAGACATGTGACTAACAGATATGAAATAAAGTGTCCCTGAACAAAGGGGGGGAGGGGGGTCAAAATCAAAAGTAACAGTCAGTATCTGGTGTGGCCACCAGCTGCATTAAGTACTGCAGTGCATCTCCTCCTCATGGACTGCACCAGATTTGCCAGTTCTTGCTACGAGATGTTACCCCACTCTTCCACCAGGCACCTGCAAGTTCCCAGACATTTCTGGGGGGAATGGCCCTAGCCCTCACCCTCCGATCCAATAGGTCCCAGACGTGCTCAATGGGATTGAGATCCGGGCTCTTCGCTGGTCATGGCAGAACACTGACATTCCTGTCTTGCAGGAAATCACGCACAGAACGAGCAGTTTGGCTGGTGGCATTGTCATGCTGGAGGGATGAGCCGGCAGGAAGGGTACCACATGAGGGAGGAGGATGTTTTCCCTGTAATTCACAGCATTCAGATAGCCTGCAATGGCAACAAGCTCAGTCCGATGATGCTGTGACACAATGCCCCAGACCATGACGGACCCTCCACCTCCAAATCGATCCCGCTCCAGAGTACAGGCCTCGGTGTGGCGCTCATTCCTTTGATGATAAACACGAATCCGACCATCACCCCTGGTGAGACAAAACCGCGACTCGTCAGTGAAGAGCACGTTTTGCCAGTCGTGTCTAATCCAGCGACGGTGGGTTAGTGCCCATAGGTGACGTTGCCGGTGATGTCTGGTGAGAACCTGCCTTACAACAGGCCTATAAGCCCTCAGTGCAGCCTCTCTCAGCCTATTGCAGACAGTCTGAGCACTCATGGAGGGATTGTGCATTCCTGGTGTAATTCAGGCAGTTGTTGTTTCCATCCTGTACCTGTCCCCCATGTGTGATGTTTGCATGTACCGATCCTGTGCAGGTGTTGTTACACGTGGTCTGCCACTGCGAGGACGATCAGCTGTCCGTCCTGTAGCACTATCTTAGGCGTCTCACAGTACAAACATAGCAATTTATTGCCCTGGCCACATCTGCAGTCCTCATGCCTCCTTTCATTTTCACACAGATGAGCAGGGACACTAGGCATCTTTCTTTTGGTGTTTTTCAGAGTCAGTTGAAAGGCCTCTTTAGTGTCCTAAGTTTTCATAACTGTGGCATTAATTTCCTATTGTCTGTAAACTGTTATTGTCTTAACGATCGGTCCACAGGTGCATGTTCATTAATTGTTTATGGTTCATTGAACAAGCATGGAAAACAGTGTTTAAACGCTTTACAATGAAGATCTGTGAAGTTATTTTGATTTTTACAAATGATCTTTTTAAGACAGGGTCCTGATAAAGGGTAAAGGGGAGTTTATTAATAATATGCATATCAATCTCCTGGCTCAAAGTGGAGGAGAGATTGACTTCATCACTACTTGCATTTATGAGAGGTATTGACATGTTGAATGCACTGAGCTGTCTGTCTAAACTACATAAAGCACGGACACCCATGCATACCCCACATGACATGCCACAAAAGTTCTCTTCACAGTCCCCAAGTCCAGAACAGACTATGGGAGGTGCACAGTACTACATAGAGCCATGACAACATGGAGCTCTATTCCACATCAAGTAACTGACTCGAGCAGTAATATTAGATTTTAAAAAACAGATCAAAAAACACCTTATAGAACAGCGGGGACCGTAAAGCAACACAAACATAGGCATACACACACACACACACGCATACACACACACACGCACGCACGCACGCACACACACGCATACACACACGCACACACGATAACATACGCACTATACACACACATGGATTTAGTACTGTAGATATGAGGTAGTGGTGGAGTAGAGGCCTGAGGACACACAGTGTGTTGTAGATACGAGGTAGTGGTGGAGTAGAGGCCTGAGGGCACACAGTGTGTTGTAGATATGAGGTAGTGGTGGAGTAGAGGCCTGAGGACACACAGTGTGTTGTAGATACAGGTAGTGGTGGAGTAGAGGCCTGAGGGCACACAGTGTGTTGTAGACGAGGTAGTGGTGGAGTAGAGGCCTGAGGACACACAGTGTGTTGTAGATATGAGGTAGTGGTGGAGTAGAGGCCTGAGGACACACAGTGTGTTGTAGATATGAGGTAGTGGTGGAGTAGAGGCCTGAGGACACACAGTGTGTTGTAGATATGAGGTAGTGGTGGAGTAGAGGCCTGAGGGCACACAGTGTGTTGTAGATATGAGGTAGTGGTGGAGTAGAGGCCTGAGGACACACAGTGTGTTGTAGATATGAGGTAGTGGTGGAGTAGAGGCCTGAGGACACACAGTGTGTTGTAGATATGAGGTAGTGGTGGAGTAGAGGCCTGAGGACACACAGTGTGTTGTAGATATGAGGTAGTGGTGGAGTAGGGGCCTGAGGACACACAGTGTGTTGTAGATATGAGGTAGTGGTGGAGTAGAGGCCTGAGGACACACAGTGTGTTGTAGATATGAGGTAGTGGTGGGTAGGGGTGAGGACACACAGTGTGTTGTAGATATGAGGTAGTGGTGAGGGCCTGAGAGCACACAGTGTGTTGTAGATATGAGGTAGTGGTGGAGTAGAGGCCTGAGGACACACAGTGTGTTGTAGATATGAGGTAGTGGTGGAGTAGAGGCCTGAGGACACACAGTGTGTTGTAGATATGAGGTAGTGGTGGAGTAGAGGCCTGAGAGCACACAGTGTGTTGTAGATATGAGGTAGTGGTGGAGTAGAGGCCTGAGGACACACAGTGTGTTGTAGATATGAGGTAGTGGTGGAGTAGAGGCCTGAGGACACACAGTGTGTTGTAGATATGAGGTAGTGGTGGAGTAGAGGCCTGAGGACACACAGTGTGTTGTAGATATGAGGTAGTGGTGGAGTAGAGGCCTGAGGGCACACAGTGTGTTGTAGATATGAGGTAGTGGTGGAGTAGAGGCCTGAGGACACACAGTGTGTTGTAGATATGAGGTAGTGGTGGAGTAGAGGCCTGAGGACACACAGTGTGTTGTAGATATGAGGTAGTGGTGGAGTAGAGGCCTGAGGACACACAGTGTGTTGTAGATATGAGGTAGTGGTGGAGTAGAGGCCTGAGAGCACACAGTGTGTTGTAGATATGAGGTAGTGGTGGAGTAGAGGCCTGAGGACACACAGTGTGTTGTAGATATGAGGTAGTGGTGGAGTAGAGGCCTGAGGACACACAGTGTGTTGTGAAATCTCTGAATGTATTGTAGTGTTTTTAAAATTGTATAAACTGCCTTAATTTTGCTGGAAAATACAAATACCTAGGTGCCCTAAACACCGAGAACACACAAGAGAAACATGAATTTGATGACAAACTGCCAGTGGTGGTGAGGTCAGGAAGGGAAACAGAACAAAGTGATGAATGTTCAGGAGGAAGTGTGTGTAGGTGGTGGGCGAGTTATGAGTTGAACATCACATTTTGGTTTGTAAGAGAGATAAGGGCTCCCGAGTGGCACAGTGGTCTAAGACACTGCATCCCAGTCCCTGGTTTGAATCCAGGCTGCATCACATCCGGCTGTGAGTGGGAGTCCTATAGGGTGGCGCACAATTGGTCCAGCGTCGTCCGGGTTTGGCCGGGGTAGGCTGTCATTGTAAATAAGAATTTGTTCTTAACTGACTTGCCTAGTTAAGAAAAGGTCATATTAAAAAATAAAAATAAAATGAGTCTTGTCCAGGACCAAAAATGTGCTTACTTGGTCTTAATTTAAGGTTAGGCATTATAGTTAGCAGTATGGTTAAGCTTAGGGTTAAGGTTAGGTTTAAATCCGATGTTATGACTTTGTGGCTGTGCCAGCTAGTGACCACTCTGCAGAGCTGCTTCCAGTACACGACTCATGATGGAAAACGCTAACCTGCACATTTGAACGTAAGCTCATGAAGTATGTTTTTGTTGGGAAAAACAAGTCTACATGTGCATCAGTGTGTGTGTGTGTGTGTGTGTGTGTGTGTGTGTGTGTGTACGTGTGTGTTCAAGCATGCCTGCATGCACGTAACTCACATCGAGACAGGATGACACACACACACACACACACACACACACACACACACACACACACACACACACACACACACACACACTGTAAGCTACAGCCCTGTCCTTTATGGCAGCCCCTCTCTGATTACCCTGGGTAAATGTGCGTTATTGCCGCTCGTATGAAGAGCCCTATCGTGGTTGACACACACGCAGCCCAGGGTACATTTCCACTCCGCACAATCTTCAGTTGTCTTGCTGAGGGGAGGGCTTGTCAGTGTGTAGCATCGGGTGTCTGTCACCCCCCTGGTCAACCGGATATCATGACACAAATATTAAACACCCCAAATAATGGCCACAAAGCAGACAGAGAGAGAGAGAGAGAGGTAAAGGGAGAAAGAGTGAGGGAGAGCAAGAGAGAGAGAGAGAGAGAGAGAGGTAAAGGGAGAAAGAGTGAGGGAGAGCAAGAGAGCGAGAGAGAGAGATGGCCTAAACTCACCAAAGGCGAGCGTGGAAGGCGTGTGTGTGATTTATTTTAGAATGCATTGTTTTTAATTATAATGACCCAACTGAAGCCGGATGGGCGCGTTGTCCCCTTTGACGCCTCGCTCAATTAGAACGTGTCTCTATTTTTGCCTTTTGTCACTGGTGCTGTATTCACACAAAACAATTCAAATATTGTCATTATGCACTTTTTTTAGGCTCATTTCAACTGCAAGAGGTAGCTAAGGGCTGAGGCTTTACCATACATGCTACATTAGACCAATTCATCCTCTTATGGAAACAACATTGCGATCAGAAAAGGCGATTAGAGATATGGACTATCCTGCTAGCATACAGTCACTGCTCTGCCTGTCCCTTCCTTTCCACCCGCCTCGCCCTGCTTGCTCCACCCACCTCGCTCTGCTTGCTCCACCCACCTCGCTCTGCTTGCTCCACCCACCTCGCTCTGCTTGCTCCACCCACCTCGCTCTGCTTGCTCCACCCACCTCGCTCTGCTTGCTCCACCCACCTGCTTCTGGTGAGTTTTCACTGGAGAGTCTCTAGTAAAATGTTAAGGTACTCGTGTCTTAGCCAGAGGCTTCATGTAGACCTCCTCGCACCTCCAAATGAAAGTCAGGTGAATCTGTGCCCAGAGGACTACACACATCTTCAAAGGTTGAGAATGAGAGAGGGGGCTGAGAATGAGAGAGGGGGGTGAGAATTAGAGGGGATCTGAGAATGAGAGAGGGGGTGAGAATGAGTGAGGTGGTGAGAATGAGCGAGGAGCTGAGAATGAGCGAGGGGGTGAGAATGAGCGAGGGCGGTGAGAATGAGAGAGGGGGGTGAGAATGAGAGAGGGGTGAGAATGAGAGAGGGGGTGAGAATGAGTGAGGGGGTGAGAATGAGCGAGGGCGGTGAGAATGAGAGAGGGAGTGAGAATGAGTGAGGGGGTGAGAATGAGAGAGGGGGTGGTGAGAATGAGAGGGGGTGAGAATGAGAGAGGGGGTGAGAATGAGAGAGGGGGTGAGAATGAGTGAGGGGGTGAGAATGAGCGAGGGCGGTGAGAATGAGAGAGGGGGTGAGAATGAGTGAGGGGTGAGAATGAGAGAGGGGGTGAGAATGAGAGAGGGGGTGAGAATGAGAGAGGGGGTGAGAATGAGAGAGGGGGTGAGAATGAGCGAGGGCGGTAAGAATGAGAGGGGAGCTGAGAATGAGAGATGAGAGGGGGGTGAGAATGAGCGAGGGGGCTGAGAATGATCGAGGGGGGGTGAGAATGAGAGAGAGGGGGTGAGAATGAGCGAGGGGGTGAGAATGAGCGAGGGGGTGAGAATGAGCGAGGGGGTGAGAATGAGCGAGGGGGGGAGAATGAGAGGGAGAATAAAAAGGTGGAGGAAGGTGCTTACTGCTGCTGGAGGAGGGAAAATAAATGTTCCAATCAATTTCCCAGGTCCAGAGGGTTGTGTCAGTGAATCATTACACTGAGGGAGATGCTCCTCTGGTCGGACTGATACCACAGATTCTGGATCAACAGCTGGTACCTTAGAAACCCTCTAAAGAGGATGAGCCCTCAACCCTGACCCCTAACCCCTGGTCATCTGCCAGTAGCATAGGACAAGTATGTATATGTGATGGGATTGTACACAGTGGAGCAATCGCTGATTTTGGGGTTTCAATCCTATAGGTGCATGAAGTTGGATGAACAGTAGTGCTGTGGCGGTGGGTGTTCTATTCCAAGAGATTCAACCTCATTGAACCCCTCGACTGTGTCAAAGTTCAACCACACAGTGTCAAAGAACTCTAGGTCAAACTCTACACTGCTAGTTATAGGAAGATGTGGGGTTGATACTTCACCCTCTTCAGTTGTTTCAGACATGAACATTTACACTTAGTTCATTTGGGTTTGCAAGTACAACTGCATTGAACAGAACATGTATAGACAAAGAAGTCCCGACCACAGACAGTCAAGCAGACCTTCAGCTATGAAGGGCACACAACCGAGCAAGCCTTCACCCAGGCCTTGACCAGAAGGCCAAACACTCCCCTACACATACCTACCAGGGTCTACCCGGGTCTACACGGGTCCACCAGGTTCTACCCGGTTTTACCAGGGTCTACCTAGGTCTACCCGGTTTTACCAGGGTCTACCCGGGTCCACCCGGGTCTACACGGGTCCACCAGGTTCTATCCGGTTTTACCGGGGCCTACGTAGGTCTACCCGGTTTTACCGGGGCCTACGTAGGTCTACCCGGTTTTACCAGGGCCTACGTAGGTCTACCCGGTTTTACCAGGGCCTACCCAGGTCTACACGGGTCCACCCGGGTCTACACTGGTACACCAGGTTCTACACTGGTTTTACCAGGGTCTACATAGGTCTACCCGGTTTTTACCAGGGTCTACGTAGGTCTACCCGGTTTTACCAGGGTCTACACGGGTCCACCCGGGTCTACACTGGTACACCAGGTTCTACCCGGTTTTACCGGGGCCTACGTAGGTCTACCCGGTTTTACCAGGGTCCACCCGGGTCTACACTGGTACACCAGGTTCTACCCGGTTTTACCAGGGCCTACGTAGGTCTACCCGGTTTTACCGGGGCCTACCCGGGTCTTAACGGACAATACAGTATGTGACAAGGACACGGACAGGACGGAATTTTCCATCCAAAACCTTTTAGGTTCAGGGGCTCCACTTGGCAGTAAAAGTGGTGTGACCAGGGTGTTTGGCCCCATGAAGAAAAAGCTTTAGTAGAGGTCTGTGTTTGTCTGTCAGGCACTGGGGACCAGTGGAAAATTCCCACTCACAGGTCTGAAGGATCTGAGACACTCCTCCACGGTAGCCCCCCACCGGCCACATTTCTCTTTCACCGCCCTAACGGTTAACGGCAGCCGTGGTTTTTATGGGAAAGGGCCCAGGGGGATTGTTTTGTTGTCAGGGCTAACAGCCTAGTCCGTAAGGTTGTGGCGGCTACATTTGTTGGCGTCTGTCCAGCCCTATGCACAATTCTTAGAAAATATCTGGTGACATCTGTAGCACCTGTTGGGGGGGTACATGTGCGTGTGTGTGTGGGGGGGGTTACGTGTGTGTGTGCGTTTGAGTAGAGTGGCTGTTGACCTATATGGCAAGGCAAATTGATCTGAATAGAGATGGATGCTTCTATCACTGGTTTCAAAAGTTTCTCAGCAGTCTAAATCTTCCCACACGGTCAGAATGTGCTAATCATCTCAATAAGACCCTGACAGAGTCAATAAAAATGCCAGGGAAACTAGTGATGTTTGTACCACCAAATGGCTAGTATGCTTGCATGAGAACATTGATCTGGACTGGGGAAGACATGTCTGTGTTGTGTGGAGATTCAGAGATGGGACAATACTGGGGGTCTTCATACCTGTGTCCCAAGGCAGCCTACCATCATGTGGGTGAGCAATTTGGCAGCAAACATGGGGAAGCGAGAACACAGCAGGTGGGATACGATGGCCAAGACGAAAGCTGAGGATCAGACCAAAAATAAATGCTTTGTCATTCCATGTCAACCATAAAAACCCATGTTTTATATTTGGATCAAAAATGCTTGTGGTAAGACCATCTAAAACCGAGTGGGAGGGGACTGTAGGACGGGAAGAGGCCCGAGCCATATCCAAAAGGAACAACAGTGATGAGGCAGACAGAATGGAGAAATGAAAGGAAAAAGACAGAGGAAACGAAGGGAGATACACATATACAGAAGATATAGATAAATAGATAAAAAGAGAGCGGGAAACAAAGAAAAATGGATATAGTAGAAACAAGGACTGAAGGCTAAACTAGTTGTACTGAAAACCTAAAGAGACTCTTCCTCCATACGGTACCTGAGATGCAGATGAAGCCTGAGGCATAGAAGGCCTCGTTGTAGGAGGCCAGGGAAGCCATCTGGGCGTGGGCCGTGTACACAGACAGGTGGGAGCAGGCACACTCCACATAGTTCCCACTGTCCTCCACCACCCTGCAGAACTGCCCGTCTGACAGCCAGCTAGAGGAGAGGGAGAGATAATACAGGAAGTAGTCAGCCTTAGGCTGGAAGTTCTAGTGAAGTTCTGATTGGAACATCCAGCTGTGTAGTGTCTCTACTTGATTGGGTGCTCTGATGTGTCCACTCTCAGATACATTAGGGAACTCAGAACATTTCAAAGAGTGACATGTATGACAATATAAGAGCATAGAACTCATATTTTGTCCTTACGAAAATGAAGTTAATTTACTTTGTGCCTGACAGACAAGACTGATTGTCCTAGTCACGACTGCAAAGTCCATGACAAACTTTAATAGACCTGTCATCAGTGCAGTGAGACAAGGAGGAAGTTGAACAGGCCTTTCTTTTCCCCCTCAGGATGACGTTATCAACGCTCTCATCTGCTTGGTTATCTGAGAGATGGATTGTTGTTGGATTCTAGTTATAGCTGCTCCACGGGCCAAACCAAACCGGAGAAATCTGCTTCCTGTTACAAGCTGTTCAGCCAAGAGTCCCACTCCGGACCTCCTCCGTAACGTTCTTTCAAACACACTTCTGAGGGGCGGGAATGTTCGGGAACTTGGAGCAGAGCAAACTGAACACTCACAGACATCACAGAGCAGTCTAGGCCAGCCCAGAGAGGGATTGAGGGAGGCCAATTCATCTATGTTCAAAGAAAGAGGTCATGGCTGGACAGAACCTGATCCCTGAACTCTGACCTCTCTACTAGAGGCTGACCTGAAGTGTGAGGTTCACACCTACAGAGCAGACTCGAGAAGAAAGGGGAGGACCCTTTAACTCACCTAAGTGATTGTGTCCTACAGTCATTTCACTCACACACCACATTATCACATGGGTTCAAGTTCAGGATAGCAACAGAAATTAAGAGAAATTTACATTTTGGGGAATTAATCAAAAAACATAGAATGTGTGATTAAGAATGCTCTGTTTGTTGTGCTAGATCTTCATCGTACTACGCGAAGTAAAGTAACTGGGTATAGGAGTGGGGGGTCGTACCTCTCAACAGCCTGGCTCCACAGAAGGCACAGAGACTGGCCAGGTTTGACCCTCAACCCGGGGGTGTGGATACGGTACACCACCTCGTTACCCTCAGTCAGGGGTCGTGACCCTCGGCCCTGCAGGCTGGCAGAGAACACCTACACATCCAGAGAAATACCATTACAGTACAGAGTGGGATGGAGCTGGCCCGAAACACGGATCTGAGGTCAACTTTGTGCTTTTCCTATTATTGTTCAACTAAGGATTGGGGAGGAGTAAACTGATCCTAGATCTGGGTCTACGGTTGCTATGGACAAACACTTTAGGTCTTTATAGCTGTAAAGACCTAGTGGCAGAGACCTGGCACAGAGCTTCAGTGGAACAACACTGCCCCCTGCAGTTTACACCAAGCACTAAGGTTCCATTGAAGAATACATTTTCAACTGTAATACCACAGGTATTCTCCTGTAACTTGATATTTATTTACCTTTATTTTACCAGATAAATGGACTGAATGAGAGAAAAAAAATACTTTTTACAATAATGACTTCGGGAAGTATTGCAAAGTGCACCCATTTCCAGTATAGTTACCCATCAGTCTAAGATTTACTAGCTGTCATGGTGTGGCTTTGAGTGTATGTGGGTCTGCTTGCCTTGCCGTTGAGCGCGGTGGTTTTGTCGGTGAGGAACCAGTGTTCGGTGCTGTACTCTGTGAGCTGCACCCGGCGGCAGGCTGAGGGGGAGATGGTGCCAGTGGGCAAGGCTGGCACATCCAGGAGTTTCTCTGGCAACTGAAAGGTGTCTGAGTTCTTGCCTGTGAACATGTGCCCGTTGATCTGGGTAGGGTACCAGTGGTAGGAAGAGATGGAAATGTAGGCACAAGTGTCCAGAATTGTCCTCCCCCTTTAAAAATACCAACAAATCACACTCTTATGTTACTCATATAGTCTTCTTTTTAACAGTGGGAAAGGGTGATCCATTCTATATTTTTCCCCTCAAATAAGACATCTACTATAATAGCATAGTCAGCGGCGGAAATAATAGACAGCAATACTCTTGAGTTTTTTACCAACAATCCCCCATGAGGCAGGACGCACCTTTGAGCCTGTGCTCCACACTGGCTGTGTGTGAGCAGGGAAAAGGCGAAGCGCTCGGCCACCTCTGCCAGTTGGCTCAGACCTCCTGTGTCGACTCGGCTGGGGTTGGCCATGGCACACAGTAGGTCATAGGTCAAGCCACGGCTGCTGTCCGCAATAGGGGTGCGCTCTGCCTCCGTAAGCACCTGGCCAAGCAGAGAGAGAATCTCAGTTTGTGTTTGTGCAGAATTGGAGGTAAATATGACTAAGACAAATATATACAATAATCTGAGAGCCACCTATCAAATTCACACACACACACAATTATCTTTTTTAGACAGGGTCCTGAAAAAGGGTAAAGGGGAGTTTATTAATAATATGCATATCAATCTCCTGGCTCAAAGTGGAGGAGAGATTGACTTCATCACTACTTGCATTTATGAGAGGTATTGACATGTTGAATGCACTGAGCTGTCTGTCTAAACTACTGTCATACAGCTCGGACACCCATGCATACCCCACATGACATGCCACAAAAGTTCTCTTCACAGTCCCCAAGTCCAGAACAGACTATGGGAGGTGCACAGTACTACATAGAGCCATGACAACATGGAGCTCTATTCCACATCAAGTAACTGACTCAAGCAGTAAAATTAGATTTATAAAACAGATCAAAAAACGCCTTATAGAACAGCGGGGACTGTAAAGCAACACACACATAGGTACAGACACACACACGCATACACACACGCACACACGCACACACACACACACACAGTACCCTGTGGGATATGTGACACACGCAGTACCCTGTGGGTTATGTAACATACGCAGTACCCTGTGGGTTATGTAACATACGCAGTACCCTGTGGGTTATGTAACATACGCAGTACCCTGTGGGTTATGTAACATACGCAGTACCCTGTGGGTTATGTAACACACACAGTACCCTGTGGGTTATGTAACATACACAGTACCCTGTGGGTTATGTAACACACACAGTACCCTGTGGGTTATGTAACATACACAGTACCCTGTGGGTTATGTAACATGCACAGTACCCTGTGAGTTATGTAGCACACGCACAGTACCCTGTGAGTTATGTAGCACACGCACAGTACCCTGTGAGTTATGTAGCACACGCACAGTACCCTGTGGGTTATGTAACACACGCACAGTACCCTGTGGGTTATGTAACACACACAGTACCCTGTGGGTTATGTAACACACACAGTACCCTGTGGGTTATGTAACACACACAGTACCCTGTGGGTTATGTAACACACACAGTACCCTGTGGGTTATGTAACACACACAGTACCCTGTGGGTTATGTAACACACACAGTACCCTGTGGGTTATGTAACACACACAGTACCCTGTGGGTTATGTAACACACACAGTACCCTGTGGGTTATGTAACATACACAGTACCCTGTGGGTTATGTAACATACACAGTACCCTGTGGGTTATGTAACACACACAGTACAATGCAAACACAGGCTAGGTTTGCCTCTCAGTGAGTGTGTGTGGAAGCTCTTAAGTGTGATGTCTCTTTGAACCTCCCATCTCCCTCTCAGGAACATTTTGGTTCATTCCTAGTTTGGTGGTGACAGTTATTCACTGTGTCCTTAGCCCCAATCTGCTCTCTCACATTGTAAAGACGGGTTGGTTGCTTAGCAACAAAACCCAACCCGTGCGCAACTATGGGGATAAACAGAACGTTTTGGCTTAGATTGTTGACAACATGTTAGCTATATTTCATCTCCAATGTTTATTTAGAACATAAATACATTTGCACAATGAGCACTTGTTGTCTCTCAAATACATTGTTACAGTTGTTGGTTAGTAGCTAGCAAATTTTTGCCATATTAGCATTGACATGAAATCAGTCAAACACCTCAAAACTAGACACAGTGCCAAGAACAAGATAAAACTAGCTGAAACGAGTCACCTACGTGGCAGTTTCTTGTCATTGTTGGTAGCTATCTGACCATCCAGAATCACAACAATTCACAGACTTCTGCCCCACTGAAGCGTGTGCATCGTTTTCTTGACATTGTCAGCTAACCCGTCTATTACAGAGCAGACTTGACTTGGCTACAGGCTGATGGATTCAGCTGCTTTAGTCAGACACTAAGTGACAACAGAGACCTTTTAAAAACTCATCTGTAGATCTGTCATCGTTTTGTACTTGGACAAAACTCACACACAGGCACACACATATGCAACACACACATATGCAACACACACTAGACACACACATACACAAAAAAAACAGAACTTTTAATAGCAAACAAAACAAATACTAGCTCCTCCTTCTCCCCCTCGCTCCCTCACTCTCCTTCCCTCTCACCTTCCCCAGTGCGTCCAGCACGGCGGTCAGTTGTTCTGGATTGAGCTGTGCCGTGAACTTGCTGAGCAGAGCCTGGAGCACCCTGTCCAGTATGGTAGTGTCCAGAGGCTGCTGGAGCTGGTCCAACAGGACCCACACAGCCTGGGCCTCTGTGCCCGACACCAGGGTCACGTTGGCCAGGCCATATTCAGGGTGCACCCTGGCCCCTCCACTGGCCCCATACAGCTCCACGTGAAAGCGCTTCGGCGGGGGGTTGGAGGAGGCCTGGTCTGGGGTGAGGGTGATGTTCAGCCCTATGCTCCTTTGGCCCAG
This sequence comes from Oncorhynchus tshawytscha, assembly GCF_018296145.1. NCBI lineage: Eukaryota > Metazoa > Chordata > Actinopteri > Salmoniformes > Salmonidae > Oncorhynchus > Oncorhynchus tshawytscha. Next base: position 12,452,494 of record NC_056432.1, read on the forward strand.
GTCAAAGGTCAGCTGGCCCTCTTCTTTCAGAAAGTCCATCCCGGCCACGGCAGGCCAGATCAGAGTGGGCCCTACTGCCTCAGCCCGAGGGACTTCCTTTTGGATGACAACGAAACAGGAGTGTGAGGTCACAGTAGGATGGAAAGATGGAGGGAGTTGGGAAAGAAGACGGAGAGAGAGAAAGAGAGATGGGTGGATGAATAGGGGATAGGTGTTGTGTCCTTACCACTGGCGTACCAACCACCCCCGCAGCCCCTGCAAATATCACTGCACCCTCCTCTCCCTTCCCAAACAGCCTAAGAACGTGTTTTTGTTGTTGTTGAAGAAACAAGAAATTGGCTGTAAAAACTACAAGATTTTATCTCAACCTCATGGCAAAATGTGTAGAATAGGATGGAAATTAGCTTTAAAAATGTTAAATTATCTCAGCCTCATCGCAAGATTTCTAGAATAGCATGAGATTAGCTATAAAACTGGGTGTTAGGAAGTGGATAAGGGGGACCTGCGAAAATGCGGTATGCTGATGGTCATTTCAAAAGATAAGAGGAGATGGTTGGATAGCCATGGAGAAACAGAAGAAGGGAAAAGGACAAATGAATGTGGAGGGACTCTGCGTCCTTTGAGCCATTGATATGTATTCTCAGAACATCATTAGTGTGAAAGATGATAGGAGATAACCTGGTCATATGTAACAGGATGTGGAGACTGGAGATAACCTGGTCATATGTATCAGGATAAGATGACTGGAGATAACCTGGTCATATGTATCAGGATTAGATGACTGGAGATAACCTGGTCATATGTAACAGGATGTGGAGACTGGAGATAACCTGGTCATATGTATCAGGATAAGATGACTGGAGATAACCTGGTCATATGTAACAGGATGTGGAGACTGTAGTTGACCTGGTCATATGTAACAGGATGTGAAGACTGTAGTTAACCTGGTCATATGTAACAGGATGTGGAGACTGTAGTTAACCTGGTTATATGTAATAGGATGTGGAGACGGTAGTTAACCTGGTTATATGTAATAGGATGTGGAGACTAGTTAACCTGGTTATATGTAATAGGATGTGGAGACTGTAGTTAACTTGGTTATATGACCAGTTGGGAGCCCCATGTAGCCCAAGTGTAGATAATCCTATAATAAAAGCAAAATTGTACAAACCTCATGTCGCTGTCATAATCTGTTCAACAGTTATTTGAGTTCTTACCCTTGTAGGATAGCCAGAATTAAGGTGACTAAATAAATGGAGGCCAGAGGGGAAAAAGTAGCAAATAATCTGGAAAATTGAATGGCGTCAGCTAGGCTGGATTCTGTGTAAGAATTAAAGCTACTGGCAACCTGACAGGGTCACTTTCCCATTGAACTCTTCATCCCTCTTCTCAAATTCACATTCAACAATAGAGGGAAGATGGATATTGATATTGAGACATGACGTGTTATTTTCATATTTTAGTATGTATTTTCATATTAATTCAAAATTCCTATTATTTTTTGAAGATTTCTCACAAAAACAATAGTATCTCTGAAATGTCAACGGAGCACTGAGCGAAAACTAAAGTTTTTTATTTTCAAAGCTTTTTACATTTAGTTCAGCTCACGTCATGCTAATTTAGTTGTTACGAGGAATCTGCATTGCTATGTCAACAGAGCTCAGTGCTTATTATTGGATGTATTTGGAATCGAAATCCAACTTTTTTAATCCAAAACACGAATAATCATATTTGTTTTGGTAATATTTATTTTATAACATAAGGAAATTCAATTTCATCACAAAAGCGTGTTTTCAGTAGACACCCTACACAATAGATAGACAGAAACCACTTGAGGAATAGGGAGCTACTGGATGGAGCGTGTCATCGATACATCCTGAGCCATTTCCTGGGGGCTAGGACTGAGGCTGGGACTGGGGATGGGACTGGGACTGGGGCTGGGACTGGGGCTGAGACTGGGGCTGGGACTGGGGCTAGGACTGAGGCTGGGACTGGGATTGAGGCTGGGGCTGGGGCTGAGACTGGGGCTGGGACTGGGGCTAGGACTGGGACTGGGGCTGGGCTGGGACTGGGACTGGGGCTGAGACTGAGGCTGGGACTGGGGCTAGGACTGAGGCTGGGACTGGGATTGAGGCTGGGGCTGGGGCTGAGACTGGGGCTGGGACTGGGGCTAGGACTGGGACAGGGGCTGGGACTGGGGATGGGACTGGGGCTGGGGCTGGGGATGGGACTGGGGCTGGGGCTGGGGCTGAGACTGGGGCTGGGACTGGGGCTAGGACTGAGGCTGGGACTGGGATTGAGGCTGGGGCTGGGGCTGAGACTGGGGCTGGGACTGGGGCTAGGACTGGGACAGGGGCTGGGACTGGACTGGGGCTGAGACTGAGGCTGGGGCTAGGCCTGGGACTGGGGCTGATGTTAGGGTTGGTTGGCTGGGACTGAGGCTGACACGGGGCTGAGACTGAGGCTAGGGTTGGGGGCTGGGACAGGCTGGGACTGGGGCTGGGACTGGGACTGATGCTAGGGTTGGGTGGCTGGGACAGGTTGGGGTTGAGGCTGGGACTGAGGCTGGGGCTGGGACTGAGACTGAGGCTAGGATTGTTGGGCTGGGACAGGTTGGAGTTGAGGCTGGGACTGAAGCTGGGGCTGGGGCCGGTACTGAGGCTGACACTGAGACTAAGGCTGACACTGGGGCTGAGCTAGAGGCTAGGGTTGGGGGCTGGGACAGGCTGGGGTTTAGGCTGGGACTGGGACTGAGGCTAGGGTTGGGTGGCTGGGACAGGCTGGGGTTGAGGCTGGGACTGAGGCTGACACTGGGGCTGAGACTGAGGCTAGGGTTGTTGGGCTGGGACAGGCTTGGGTTGAGGCTGGGACTGAGGCTGGGACTGAGGCTGACACTGGGGCTGAGACTGAGGCGAGGGTTGGGGGGCTGGGACAGGCTGGGATTGAGGCTGGGGCTGGGAACTAAGGCTAGGATTCGGGGCTGGGTGCTTTTTGGGTGTTAGTGTCTCTCGCTGGCATTGCAGTAGAGTTTGACTTAGATGACCCATGACCAACACACCGTGAGACATTGAAGGTGAAACACATCCGGTCAGTATAATTAGGTGAGGGAGATGAATGGAAATCTGATCTAGTGAGTTAGACAATACAACAACCTGAATAGGATGGGACTGGTGATTTTCAACCAGAAGGATGTGACTGGTTACAAAGGGAGACAATGTATGGTGTGGGAATGTATGGCAATATTTGTGTGGCTATTCCATGAACACTGTACTGTATGTAGTGTGTGTACAGTGTATGTGTGTGTGTGTGTGTGTTCGCTGTGTGTGTGTATGCTTCTCACCAGCATGCGGTAGAGTACGGTGATGTTGGAGGCCGTGCTGGCCTCTCTGTACACCTGCAGACTGAGGTGGGTGGACTTGAGGTGGGCTACAGGCAGTCTGGACCCAACTGCAAAGTAGACCAGTCCCAGCGGGTCATCGCTCTCCAGCAGGGTGATGTTGGCAAAGCGGGAACTTTCATTGATGGCAGCGCCAACACCCACCTGGTAGATCTCAACCAGGAACCAGGCCTGGTACTCGGGTTCCTAAGGCAATACGCAGACAGAGGGAGTTAAGGAACGTCTAACTGGTTATAGATGGAAATACATAACAGAGGAGAAAAGGAAGAAGAAAAGAAAAATAGAATGTGAACATGGGATTACGGGCTTCCCCAGCCACAAAACGACTGTAGTGTTGAACATGGGATTACGGGCTTCCCCAGCCACAAAACGACTGTAGTGTTGAACATGGGATTACGGGCTTCCCCAGCCACAAAACGACTGTAGTGTTGAACATGGGATTATGGGCTTCCCCAGCCACAAAACGACTGTAGTGTTGAACATGGGATTACGGGCTTCCCCAGCCACAAAACGACTGTAGTGTTGAACATGGGATTACGTGCTTCCCCAGCCACAAAACGACTGTAGTGTTGAACATGGGATTACGGGCTTCCCCAGCCACAAAACGACTGTAGTGTTGAACATGGGATTATGGGCTTCCCCAGCCACAAAACGACTGTAGTGTTGAACATGGGATTACGGGCTTCCCCAGCCACAAAACGACTGTAGTGTTGAACATGGGATTACGGGCTTCCCCAGCCACAAAACGACTGTAGTGTTGAACATGGGATTACAGGCTTCCCCAGCCACAAAACGACTGTAGTGTTGAACATGGGATTACGGGTTTCCCCAGCCACAAAACGACTGTAGTGTTGAACATGGGATTACGGGCTTCCCCAGCCACAAAACGACTGTAGTGTTGAACATGGGATTACGGGCTTCCCCAGCCACAAAACGACTGTAGTGTTGAACATGGGATTATGGGTTTCCCCAGCCACAAAACGACTGTAGTGTTGAACATGGGATTACGGGCTTCCCCAGCCACAAAACGACTGTAGTGTTGAACATGGGATTATGGGCTTCCCCAGCCACAAAACGACTGTAGTGTTGAACATGGGATTACGGGCTTCCCCAGCCACAAAACGACTGTAGTGTTGAACATGGGATTACGGGCTTCCCCAGCCACAAAACGACTGTAGTGTTGAACATGGGATTATGGGCTTCCCCAGCCACAAAACGACTGTAGTGTTGAACATGGGATTACGGGCTTCCCCAGCCACAAAACGACTGTAGTGTTGAACATGGGATTACGGGCTTCCCAGCCACAAAACGACTGTAGTGTTGAACATGGGATTATGGGTTTCCCCAGCCACAAAACGACTGTAGTGTTGAACATGGGATTACGGGCTTCCCCAGCCACAAAACGACTGTAGTGTTGAACATGGGATTACGGGTTTACCCAGCCATAAAATTACAGTACTGTTGAACATGGGATTATGGGTATCCCCAGCCATAAAATTACAGTACTGTTGAACATGGGATTATGGGTTTCCCCAGCCATAAAATTACAGTACTTTTGAACATGGGATTATGGGCTTCCCCAGCCATAAAATTACAGTACTGTTGAACATGGGATTATGGGTTTCCCCAGCCACAAAACGACTGTAGTGTTGAACATGGGATTACGGGCTTGCCCAGCCACAAAACGACTGTAGTGTTGAACATGGGATTACGGGCTTCCCCAGCCACAAAACGACTGTAGTGTTGAACATGGGATTATGGGCTTCCCCAGCCACAAAACGACTGTAGTGTTGAACATGGGATTACGGGCTTCCCCAGCCACAAAACGACTGTAGTGTTGAACATGGGATTACGGGCTTCCCCAGCCACAAAACGACTGTAGTGTTGAACATGGGATTACGGGTTTCCCCAGCCACAAAACGACTGTAGTGTTGAACATGGGATTACGGGCTTCCCCAGCCACAAAACGACTGTAGTGTTGAACATGGGATTACGGGTTTACCCAGCCATAAAATTACAGCACTGTTGAACATGGGATTATGGGTATCCCCAGCCATAAAATTACAGTACTGTTGAACATGGGATTATGGGCTTCCCCAGCCATAAAATTACAGTACTGTTGAACATGGGATTATGGGTTTCCCCAGCCACAAAACGACTGTAGTGTTGAACATGGGATTACGGGCTTCCCCAGCCACAAAATGACTGTAGTGTTGAACATGGGATTACGGGTTTACCCAGCCATAAAATTACAGTACTGTTGAACATGGGATTATGGGCTTCCCCAGCCATAAAATTACAGTACTGTTGAACATGGGATTACGGGTTTACCCAGCCATAAAATTACAGTACTGTTGAACATGGGATTATGGGCTTCCCCAGCCATAAAATTACAGTACTGTTGAACATGGGATTATGGGCTTCCCCAGCCATAAAATTACAGTACTGTTGAACATGGGATTACGGGTTTACCCAGCCATAAAATTACAGTACTGTTGAGCATGGGATTATGGGCTTCCCCAGCCATAAAATTACAGTACAGTACAAGCAATGTTTATAAAATGAGTTATAGAATTGAGCCCCATGTCACATAATGGTGGTCCAGTCCTGCAGCCTTCAACAATCTGGGACTCATGTGTCTCCTCTCCAGGTCTGAGGACTGTGTCATAACAGCAGGGAAGTAGGAAGGGAGGAAGCACAGCAGACAGACAGCACTCAATAGGAGGAGGTGTGCCCTAAAATAGCCCTCACACACAGACACATAGCAGGACAGGATGTGGGCTGGGTGAGCTGCCTGGTCAGACCACCCAAAAAATAAATATATGTTTTGTTGTTACATACACCGGATAGGCGCAGTGAAATGTGTTGTTTTACAGGGTCAGTCATTGTCAACTTGGGTATTCAAATCAGTGACCTTTCAGATACTGGCCCAACGCTCTAACAACTAGGCTACTTGCTGACCAAGGAGAGGAGAGGAGAGGGAGAGGAGAGGAGAGGAGAGGAGAGGAGAGGAGAGGAGAGGAGAGGAGAGAGGAGAGGAGAGGAGAGGAGAGGAGAGGAGAGGAGAGGAGAGGAGAGGAGAGGAGAGGAGAGGAGAGGAGAGTGTGATTACGCCACAGGACCTTCCTGCTCTGCTCCTGTGACCCTATATTGACCTCGATGCCACTCACAGCCCAATCTCTCCACTGACGTCCACATTAATACACAGCCAGAGCCTCTGACACTACAGCAGAAAGAAATGTGGACAAACAAAAGAGATGTGTGGTCTGCCAGAGTCAGAGCTTCAGTATTAGGACATCTAGGGACAGAGCTTCAGGATTAGGACATCCAGGGAGAGAGCTTCAGTATTAGGACATCCAGGGAAAGAGCTTCAGTATTAGGACATCCAGGGAAAGAGCTTCAGGATTTGGACATCTAGGGAGAGAGCTTCAGTATTAGGCCATCCAGGGAAAGAGCTCCAGTATTAGGACATCCTGCTTGTTCCTTCAAGTCAGTGCTCCAAACAGAGAGGCTTTGCTGACAGTTTTAAAGTACTGTGACATGTGTCTATTCTGGCACCACCCTGACCTACATTTTATTTTATTTAACCAAGCAAATCAGTTAAGAACAAAATTCTTATTTTACAATGATAGCCTACCCCCGGCCAAACCCTCCTCTAACCCAGGGAGAGATACTAGAGATACAACCTCTAGTACTACCTGGGACTCACCTGGTCCCGTCGGACCTCCATGCTGAAGACACAGAGGACCTGTCCTCTCCTGCAAAGCACTTTGCCTGAGGTCTGCCACAGCTCCCGTGTCAGGTTCACTCCGTTGTTGATCAGGGATGGCTCCGCCCTGCTGAACGTGGCCCGCCACTTCACCTCAACGTCCTCAAAGGCCCTGCGTGGGGGAAGCAGACCGGTCACACAAACACACACGCAGCACCCCGAGTGGCTGGGGGTGATCATTGCAGCTTTCAGATGACAGTCATATGGGAACAGGGTTGATATGGAGGAAATGACCTACCTATTTTGTTGTCTCTGCAAGTAAAGTAGGGCTGTTCTGTTTACTTCTGAGTCCTCGTCCAGAACCTGACCCAGCAGAGAACTCACACTGAAACCCACTATCCCGTTATGGAAATCACTCCCTGAGAGAAAGTGGAGGGAGGGAGTGTGAAGAAAGAAAGAGAGAGAGAAAGAGAGACAGAGACAGAGACAGAGACAGAGACAGACAGACAGACAGACAGACAGACAGACAGACAGACAGACAGACAGACAGACAGACAGACAGACAGACAGACAGACAGACAGACAGACAGACAGACAGACAGATACAGACAGACAGACAGACAGACAGACAGACAGACAGACAGACAGAGAAAGACAGAGAGAGAGAAAGACAGACAGACAGACAGACAGACAGACAGACAGACAGACAGACAGACAGACAGACAGACAAAGACAGACAGAGAGAGAAGACAGACAGACAGACAGACAGACAGACAGACAGACAGACAGACAGACAGACAGACAGACAGACAGAGAGAGAGAGAGAGACAGACAGACAGACAGACAGACAGACAGACAGACAGACAGACAGACAGACAGACAGACAGAGACAGTGAGAGAGACAGAGAAAGAAAGAAGGAGAAAGAGATATTGATATTACTTTTTCCATATGTATGCTATTCACTGTATGTACACAGAGCATTCAACAAACCAGCGCATCAAGCTTCCCAATCCTGTTGTAACGGTGCCTTTGATTATATCATCAGTTATCTTCAACTGAACAGTGGAATAGATTTCACATCACTGGATCTGCAATCAGATGCCCAGTGACCGAATTTAGGGATTGAATTGGAAAACAATGACCTAGACAGAGAACACATTGTTCTAGAGAAACTAGAGCATGACATTACCTTGAATTGGCTGACCAATGGGTAGACTGAGGAGCATATGACATGGAGCCCGAGGCAGATATAATGTTTCAGTATTTACCAAGGATGATGATTTTGGCAAAGGAGCTGAAGCCCTGCTGGTCGGGCCCATCTGCGATCTGCGCACCTCCCTCTGGGTCGCTGAGGTAGATGAAGAACACTTCCTGTCCCTCAGGCTCAGAGTCGTCTAGGATGATGAGGCTGACCTCGGCCTCACTCTGCCCCTCCTGCAGTGACACCAGGGCGGACTCCAGCTTGAAGTCTTGCCCCACCAGAGCCAGGGTCTTGTTGGGCTCTGGAGCAAAGGGAAAAGATGGACCCCCAACACTCCCACCTCCATAAGCCTGCACCTTGACCCTCACGGGCCCAGCCAGACTGCTAGACCTATGGACCCTGAGGAGCATTCTCTTCTCCTGCTGGCTCCCTTCCTCCCTGTCCTCTGTTGTCTCAACCAGTCCCGGCCTGATGCTCAGCACCCCCACCGTGACATCGCTGGCCAGGATGGTAACGGTGGCCACGCTGTGTTGTGGGATGAGATGGGGCCGGGGTTCACCCGATTGGGGGACACCACCACCGCTCAGTACCTGGACGTCTGTCAGGTTGACAAAGAAGGTTTCGTCTCTCTCCAAGAGCGCGTCGTCCAGAACGGACAGCCGGAGCAAGGCGGAGGTCTGGCGAGGTGAGTCAAAGAACAGCTCTCCGTCCCGCACTCCAGCGAAGTCCTGTCCTGCCAGGGCACTGCCCGACACCGTCTGGTAAGACAGGCGGGTACGGTTGCTACGAAAACCATAGAGCCGCTGGACGTAGAGGGTGATGGTTTGCACGTCCTCCTTGATGACCAGCTGGCGGGAGTCCGGGGCAAACTGGTATAGCCCCAGAGGCTCAACCTCTGCCACCGTGAACCCTGACCTGGAGATGGAAACAGAGAGTAGCATCACACCATGGCTGTTAAAGTTTGTAACATTACTGTTACATACAGAATGCCATCTTCAGTCAGAGGGTTCCCGGCCCTATGTCTACAGTGCATAGAATCGCCATAAGCTTGGCAAGTGAGTCTGTTTACTGTACCGGAGTCTAGCTACCCCAGGAGCAGGGGAGCTGGAGCCAGCTGCAGTGAGGTGGAGGGCGAAGGCCGCTGGCTCAGACACATTAGAGAGTGCCTGGAGGGACACAGCCTTGCTCCTCTCTCCATGGGCCATTGTCACTGAGCCTGAGGAGGAGGACAAACACCCTCAGACCACTCCCTCAGACAAACACCCTCAGACAAACACCCTCTGACCACACAGCTCAAAGCAATTCCTCCTATCTGCGTGGTCATTTTCTAGGGTGTTTGTTGGTGGTGGTGTTTGGAAAGGGAGATAATTAAATGAGACTGGAGGAGGTATAGGTAGATTATCTGGTGGGTTTACTTAGAGAAAACGAGACCTTCTCAGCCTGTTCACATGCCCTCCTTCGGTTAGAGAGAGAGAGGGAAAATTAACCAATACGGAGAGACCTGGACATTTTAGATCCACACCAAACCTCTTCTTTTTTATTTTATTTTACCTTTATTTAACTAGGCAAGTCAGTTAAGAACAAATTCTTATTTTCAATGACGGCCTAGGAACAGTGGGTTAACTGCCTGTTCAGGGGCAGAACGACAGATTTGTACCTTGTCAGCTCGGGGGTTTGAACTTGCAACCTTCCGGTTACTAGTCCAACGCTCTAACCACTAGGCTACGCTGCCGCCCCAAAAGCTCACAGTGGTCAGTTTCCCTCAGAGCTCACAGTCGTCAGTTTCCCTCGGAGCTCACAGTGGTCAGTTTCCCTCGGAGCTCACAGTGGTCAGTTTCCCTCGGAGCTCACAGTCGTCAGTTTCCCTCGGAGCTCACAGTGGTCAGTTTCCCTCAGAGCTCACAGTGGTCAGTTTCCCTCGGAGCTCACAGTGGTCAGTTTCCCTCGGAGCTCACAGTCGTCAGTTTCCTCGGAGCTCACAGTCGTCAGTTTCCCTCGGAGCTCACAGTGGTCAGTTTCCCTCAGAGCTCACAGTGGTCAGTTTCCCTCAGAGCTCACAGTGGTCAGTTTCCCTCAGAGCTCACAGTGGTCAGTTTCCCTCAGAGCTCACAGTGGTCAGTTTCCCTCAGAGCTCACAGTGGTCAGTTTCCCTCTGAGCTCACAGTGGTCAGTTTCCCTCAGAGCTCACAGTGGTCAGTTTCCCTCTGAGGTCCTTACCTGAGCTGGGGGTGACGACTCCAGGCCTGAATCCTAACGGAGCCTGTCCGGGGGGGTACCCTGCGCTCCACTCCACCCTTACTGCTCCAAATAACCCAGTCCTGTACACCAGCGCCTCACACACACCCGTCTCCACACTGGAGACCTGCAACGCCAACGAGACAAAGCCCACCTACACACACACACACACACACACACACACACACACACACACACACACACACACACACACACACACACACACACACACACACACACATACACACACAGAGGAGGAGGAATAGGGAAGGATGTGACACAACAGTTCCATTAAAGCCCAGTACAGATCTAACAACCTGTGAGACAAAGCAAAACTACACAGTATTAGAATGTTGTGTTGAAGAACGGCTGACTAAAGACGGTGCATTCGGATCAAAAGGACAAGATGAGTGTTGGAGACCATTTCCACGGTAACGGTGCCTCTGTAGAATGAGGTGATGCCATTATGAGTGTCCACAGCCCTGTGTACCGCTGTAATGCTTTTATAATACTGTCTGTTAGCAGAAGAGGTGGTAGTGGTAGCTAGCTAGGTCAAAATGCTAAGTCTATGTCGTGGTCAGCACCAAGCTGGTCAACTGACTTTGAAAGGCTCATGTAACATGTACTTCTTCTAAGGTCATGACTGAGAGAGGTCGTGTGTTCACAGGGAGGTGCTACCAACCGCAGAGCAGTAATTCAGTTACATACAGAGCATCCTCCCATCCGTCTTTCCAATGTAGTGGGAGTGGAGATGGGTTTCAAAAAGGGTGTAACTACGCCTCCTAGTGGCTAACAGAGGAGCCACACATGCAGCACTTACATCTTCCCGGTTGGGACAATGGTAAGCTCCAGAGTCAAGTATCCCTATATATACAGGTCTGGGATCAGCTTCCCATAACCGAATCCTAGCCATAACCATTAATGCAAAACTAAACCAAGATCAGCATTTAGGTGCAACTTCACCTTACTCCATAAAGTTATTGACTGATACCTCAGCGCTCGCTGCTTCCTCTGGGACGGTCACTATGGCGACCCTGGCCTCCAGTAGGAGGCGAGGTGGGGAGCTGAAGAGAGGTCCCAGGAGGCGCACGTCTGTAAGCTCCAAAGTAAAGTTCACACCCACTGAGAGAAACACCTAGAAGAGAGAGAAAACTTTCACCCTGGTAACCAGGACTACAGAGGCAGGGTCAGTGACACAGCACTAGAGGACAGAGAGAGAGAGACATTCAGTCTGGTAACCAGGACGACAGAGGCAGGGTCAGTGACACAGCACTAGAGGACAGAGAGAGAGAGACATTCAGTCTGGTAACCAGGACGACAGAGGCAGGGTCAGTGACACAGCACTAGAGGACAGAGAGAGAGAGACATTCAGCCTGGTAGCCAGGACTACAGAGGCAGGGTCAGTGACACAGCACTAGAGGACAGAGAGAGAGAGACATTCAGCCTGGTAACCAGGACTACAGAGGCAGGGTCAGTGACACAGCACTAGAGGACAGAGAGAGAGAGACATTCAGCCTGGTAACCAGGACGACAGAGGCAGGGTCAGTGACACAGCACTAGAGGACAGAGAGAGAGAGACATTCAGACTGGTAACCAGGACGACAGAGGCAGGGTCAGTGACACAGCACTAGAAGACAGAGAGAGAGAGAGACATTCAGACTGGTAACCAGGACGACAGAGGCAGGGTCAGTGACACAGCACTAGAAGACAGAGAGAGAGAGAGAGATTCAGCCTGGTAACCAGGACTACAGAGGCAGGGTCAGTGACACAGCACTAGAGGACAGAGAGAGAGAGACATTCAGCCTGGTAACCAGGACAACAGAGGCAGGGTCAGTGGAGTACTGGAGACAAGTTTGGTTTGATAAAATGGCCTTATTAGGGAGGTTATGGAAAGCTATGAAAAACTATACAGATTCAATGTTATCTTCATAAATTGCCAGAAAATGTATGAGTATATTCATAGCACGAGTGCATGATCCCCCATTGATGCATCAAAATCATATAAAACCATGGCAACCCTGGTCTTGAGTATATCTTTGAGTCCTCTCTTACCTGAGTACTGATTGGCACTGAGTCAGAGGCTGAATCCTCTCCATGCTTGATCAGGACTCTCCCCACAGCCGCCCCACCTAGCAGCTCCTGTCCATTCAGTCCAGGCCCAGTACTGATCCGGTAGCCCACACTGGCGTTGCCGAAGGCCCCAGCCTGGCGCGTCACGTTCAGGGCCAGGAGTCTGACCAACCCGGCCCCCCTCCCCACCACAACCACCGCCTGCCGCTCCGCCGCCAGGCCGAACACGCCGTGCGGCTCATCGTTGGCACGCACCCTGAAGAGGGTGGTACTGCGGTTGGTGTTCAGGGTGGCGCCACCCTCCACGGAGCTCAGCCGGAGCAGGTAGAGCTCCTCCAGCTCGGGCACGGCATCAGGTAGAAGAGTGAGGACCACCTCTGCCCCCCTCTGACCATCCAGCATAACCACGGAGCCGTTGAGGGCCGAGAAGTCCCCCGTTGTGTCAGAGTCACTCAGGATCTGCCAGTGCACCTGAGAGACACACACACACACACATCTATAACATACCTGTAAATTGGCTGTATATTTTATCGGACAGACAGTGTAATGAACTCTGCTCATACAGTCTCCCAGCAAACCTCAGTTAAAGGGACACACTCAAAGCCGGATCATTGCCCTTAAAGCCATATTCTTAGACAGTATGATGTCACCCTCGAGGTGGTCGTACCGTGACGTTGCCCATGACACCGTGTCTGCGCATGATGAGCAGGGAGATGTTGAGCGGCCCCTCGCCGGCTGTGGGCTCACTGTACACACGCTCTCTAAGGTCCTCCTCTGTCAACTCAACTATACCATTAGGGTCTCCAAACTTCTCAATCTGAGGCACACACACACACACACACACACACACACACACACACACACACACACACCAAACCAAGAGAAAACCACATGTTGTTGCCACGATTCAGAGAATCTTAATATCAATAAGAGCCTGTGAAGTCATTTCAATATAATGGTTTTAATACAACTGGGGTTCGTATTAATATTGAGATGTCACTCATTGGGACTGTGATGTACCTTGAGTGTGACAGAGCCAGCTCGGGGGTCAATGTCCATGTCACCTGAGAGGAGTTGAAGCACGACCACAAAGGTCTCCGCCACCTCCACCTCCGCATGGGGTAGAATCCTCAGATCAATGGTGCGCAATCCCCCCTCCCCGTCTCTGAAATGGAATGATCCGTTCACAGGATCTCCAATGTCTGTGTTTACGGTTGGCAAGACCTCTTTGGTGTTGGGACCCAGAATGCTCCATGTTATCTGAGGAAAGGAGATCAATGATTCCGATTGGCTGGTATGCATCACTCTCATGCTGGCAAAGACAAGAAGACTAGATTAATATTACTGCCAAATATATTCGGACCAATCGTTCCCTTATGAAAAATACAGAATCAAGACATTATCCGTTACATAGGCTAACAGGTATGGCAGTGTCATTAAGATTAGCATGAGTGATGGTTATCTGGCAGAGAAATTATGACAGTGAACAAGCTCTTGTACCTCTGTCAGAGAGACAGAACATGGCAGTTAGACACTAGTGGCCGATTCCCACAAACACAAATTCACCTTCCCTCTGGACTAAAAAAACACTTTCACTGGAGATTCTCTATCGAGCCTTCTTTTTAGTCTGTGTCTGGGAAACCGTCCCGAAGATGACTGAGGCTACAGACCTAACAAGAGGGAGACAGAGTGAGGGGGAGTGTCCCAGTAGGTTTACCGTAGCGTTGCCTACAAACCCCCCCGCCCTCTCCAGGTGCAGGCTGAACTTCAGGGTACTGTTGGGGTTCACCAAGGTGATCACACTCGCGTTCAGGAAACGGACCACGCCATTGGGCGAGTCGCTCTTGGTGATGGTAACCCTGGCAATCAGATGAGTACCCAGTATGGCTCCGCCCGTGGCACCTGACAGCTGGATCTCAAACGTCTCGGCTTCCTCCCTAGGAGAAGAGTTATGACAACTCCACTAATCAAATCAAATCAAAATTATTTATATAGCCCTTCGTACAACAGCTGATATCTCAAAGTGCTGTACAGAAACCCAGCCTAAAACCCCAAACAGCAAGCAATGCAGGTGTAGAAGCACGGTGGCTAGGAAAAACTCCCTAGAAAGGCCAAAACATAGGAAGAAACCTAGAGAGGAACCAGGCTATGTGGGGTGGCCAGTCCTCTTCTGGCTGTGCCGGGTGGAGATTATAACAGAACATGGCTAAGATGTTCAAATGTTCATAAATGACCAGCATGGTCAAATAATAATAAGGCAGAACAGTTGAAACTGGAGCAGCAGCACGGCCAGGTGGACTGGGGACAGCAAGGAGTCATTACTGCTCTTTCATGTTCACATCCATTTTCTAATAGAATGTCGTAGACTTCAGATATACCAATCTCATAGGAATAAAATGATCACAAAATGTGCAGCAATACCACAATCAAATAATGAAACGTTGTTTCGTGGCTGGGAGAGGAAACATTTTAAAGGTGATCTGTGGAGAGACAGAGAGGGAGACAGACTTACCTGTCATGGTCGTCTATAATGGACACGTTGATGTGACTGGTGTTGTGGCCATGGAGGAAGGTGAGCGAGCCGTTGCCCAGGATATAGTCCAGCCCGGCCCTGGCAGTCAGACCCCTAGAGGTGTACTCTGCTGTGACCAGGCCGTAGGAACCCACCCTCCTCACCACTGGGATGGACGCACTGCCCACATCCTCCTCCACTGGAGAGAGACGAGAGGAGGATCAAATACAATCAGTGCATCCCAAATGGCACCTATGGGGCTCTGGTCAAAAGTAGTACACTATGTAGGGAATAGGGTGCTATTATGGACGGGGACAAATGTACACTTTAATACTGTATTGTAATACTCCTTACATATTGCATTCATCCAATCACCACTCTCAGAATGGACATTTAATAATGTCCATTACATATTAAGAGGATGAAATTACATTTGCAAGTGATGCCTGATACTAATAGCTATGTTGAATAGTGTCAACGTGTGTGTGTGTGTGTGTGTGTATTAGAGGCTGACCTGTGATGTTGACATAGTCAGGGAGGAACTCTAGAACGCCCTCTGAGTTGTCACTCTTCTGGATGACGATCATGATGGAGGAAACATTGCCGATGGCTGGAGGCTGGTCTCGTTGCAGGCCGTGCTCCCTCACACTGAAGTCCACATTACTGGCCACAGGAGGGGGACAGAGGTCAGAGACAACACCAGTCCGTCTCACACCCAGTGATGTAAAGGTAAAAATAAATAGATGGATAACACTGATCTCCATTTGTGGTGAAAGGTGGGTGAACGTTCAAAATAAATAAAAAAGGTAGGTAAAACAGCATTAATCTGTGTTTACCCTCAACAATACCACAGCTCACACCACAGAGACCCACACCTTCCACCTCACTTACAGTGAAATCCACATTTCTGACCATGGCATTTTGATCACTAACCAGGTTTGGGATTCTCCTCCCACACCTAAACCCCACATCAGCAGCTCAGGGTAGAAGTTGTCCTTAGCAACAGATCTAGGATCAGCTTTCCCTCTTCAACCCCCCTAACCTTAACTGGAGGACAGGAAGCACAGAAATTACTCTAGATCACTGTCCAGGGTCTACCTACCTGTCATTGAGGAGCTCCACTGTGGTAATGTTGAGGTAGAACTCCTCAGGTCCCTCTGGGAGGTCATCGTCATGGATGCTCAGCGTGACCCCACGCGTGGTCTGGCCTGGGCCAAACAGAAGCCTACCCGAGGCACTGGTGAAGTCCACTCCACTGACCGCTACACTGCCTGCTGTCTGGTAGGTTACCCACACACTCCCAAACCTGCCCATGGAGCGCACCACTGTTACATTGACCTGGGGGAGAAGAGAAGGTGGAGGAGGAGGGGGCAAAAATAGGCAGTCATATCATCATATGATGACTCTTGACTAAAACACAGTGTCACGAGTTCCGCCGAAGTCTGTCGCTCTCCTTTTTCGTTCGGCGGACGACGTCACCGGTCTTCTAGCCATCGCCGATCCACCTTTCATTTTCCATTTGTTTTGTCTCATCTTCCATCACACCTGGTTTCAATTCCATCATTACATGTTGTGTATTTAACCCTCTGTTCCCCCCATGTCCTTGTCCGGAATTGTTTTTTGTGGTGCTTGTGCACGTTATGCTGGTGTGTAACGGGTTTTGTCCGGTATTGTTTTTTGTAGTGCTTGTGCACGTTATGCTGGTGTGTAACGGGTTTTGTCCGGAATTGTTTTTTGTAGTGCTTGTGCACGTTATGCTGGTGTGTAAGGGGTTTTGTCTGGTATTGTTTTTTGTGGTGCTTGTGCACGTTATGCTGGTGTGTAACGGGTTTTGTCCGGTATTGTTTTTTGTGGTGCTTGTGCACGTTATGCTGGTGTGTAACGGGTTTTGTCCGGTATTGTTTTTTGTAGTGCTTGTGCACGTTATGCTGGTGTGTAACGGGTTTTGTCCGGAATTGTTTTTTGTGGTGCTTGTGCACGTTATGCTGGTGTGTAACGGGTTTTGTCCGGTATTGTTTTTTGTAGTGCTTGTGCACGTTATGCTGGTGTGTAACGGGTTTTGTCCGGTATTGTTTTTTAGTGCTTGTGCACGTTGTAGTGCTTGTGCACGTTATGCTAGTGTGTAACGGGTTTTGTCCGGAATTGTTTTTGTAGTGCTTGTGCACGTTATGCTGGTGTGTAACGGGTTTTGTCCGGTATTGTTTTTTGTAGTGCTTGTGCACGTTATGCTGGTGTGTACGGGTTTTGTTTACCCATTGATTTATTGTTCTGTTTACGGTGGTTTTGTTTATCAAACTGCGCCGTTGTAAATCAGTTTTTTGCTCTCCTGCGCCTGACTTCTCTGCCGCCAGTACACACCCCCTACACACAGCTAAATGACTTCATTTACACTTCTGACTATCAACCATTCTATTGCTCCCTCAGCCCACCCTCCCTCTGATAGGACAGGTCAGACCATTCCCAGGCTCTGATAGGGCTGGTCAGACCGTTCCCAGGCTCTGATAGGGCAGTTCTAACCAGTTAGACATCCTCTAGTGAGTTTCAACAATGTGGTTGTTTAAGATCATGGCCCAAGACTGCCCAGGCGCGCTCACCTTGCCCTCCTCCTCAGAGGCCCAGACGAGGCCTTGGACAAAGGAGAACAGGCCGTGGGGGAGATCACTGGCTGCCATGGTGACCGTGGCCCTCTGGGCCAAGGGGCTGATCCCTGCCCCGGGCTTGACTGAGGTCAGGGTCAGCTGGTACACACGCCGCTCCTCTGCCGTGTCATCATCCAGCGCCTGAAATTACAACAATAACAAACGCCACTCCCTTCAGCCTGTGACCCAATATCCATACTAGGACACTGTTGAAAATGCATGTTCAATACAATAGGTTACATCACTTCACTCTAAGTAGCAGTCAAGTATTGATATTGCGAAACAGTTTTACAATTTACATTGGGAAATACATTTTCACTTAACAATAAGATGAGGTATGATAAAACAAGAATAGCGATGAATATCATTCCATAGTCAGAGAGATTGTCATACTTTGAGGCGTATGGTGGCGGCAGACTGTTTGTCCCTCATGGTCACCACGCCAGACAGCTCCTCAAACTCAGAGGCCACAGCAGGAGTGATGTTCCAGTACACCTGGATCTCTCCAAAGATGCCAGGGCCGCGTACAAGGCTGAGACACACACATACACACACACACACACACACACACACACACACACACATAATGGTATCATTGCAACATGCATTTGGTCGACATCATATTAACCAAAAGAAGACTTTCTCAACGGCACAACAGAAATATTCTGACCAATGAACATATGTGAGGCTTTCCCATTAGCCAGTGATATGTGTGTGTGTAACTGTCTGTATGTGTACCTGACCAGAGCAGTCCCATTATAGTCTCCCTGAGGTTCTCCGATAAGGATGCTCCTGGAAGCCTCAGCGATGCCCACTATTCCCAGGGCTGCACGGTCTCCCAGGATGGTGATGGTGGCTGACCCTACAGACACACACCAACCCAGGGGACACAGTTCAGTCTAATGCCCTCCTCTTGTGCTCCTTACACACAAGTTGCCTCTAGGCATAGATCTAGGATCAGCTTACTCTCCCTCAATCCAAACCATAACCATTAGAATTTAAAATGCAGAAACTGACCTCAGATCAGCTTCTAGGGGCAACTTTATCCCTCCCCTCTCCATAGACCAGAGACTGTGTGTATGTTTAAACACAGTGAGGCAGCCAAAGACACTGACCATTAACGGGGTCGATTACAGCACCACTCTTGGCAGCCAGGAGCTGGACAGTGAAGCTCTCTTCTCCCTCCAACACAGCGTCAGCCAGAGCCCGGATCACCAGCGTTCTCCAAGACTCTGTCTGAGGTTCACAAAGTCTCCCATCAGTGTCTTCCCTACAAACTGCAGTTTCAACTTCTAAGATAAACTGTACATTTAGCACCAACTATTATTACGTTTGGTATCAATTATTACCAAGTAGTTACCTAGTTAGTTCACATATAGTGTAAAACACTGTTAACTGACCTGCTATCATCTTCCCTAGCCACGCCCCCTACTGACCTCATTGAAGACCAGTGTTCCGTTGAGAGGTGAAAGGTCGTCCCGGGCAGTGTCCTCCAGGTGCCACATCAGTGTCACCGCCCCCTTGCCTTCTGCACTTCGCACCACCGTCAGCGTTGCCATGGCAGCCGGGTCACTAGTGAACTCTGGCTCGCTGACAGTGAACTAGAAGGAGATTTGTTTACTTAGCATAATAATGGTTTACAATAAGGTTGTATTGGATTGGAAAATACAACTTCTTCCATTCTCTGTAGGGCAACTTGTTGGGTGACAATGAGTTGTGACTCACAGTCTTCTCCTGGAAGCCGAAGCTGCCCAGCGGTGAATCGTTGGGTGGGATGGTGACGGTCACAAAGATCTCCACCCCCAGCCTGGCTCCACCAATAACACGCATTAGAGTCACACTGAAGTGCTCCACAGACTCCACCTCCGTGTCATCCACGATGCTGATGTCTATGATGGCCTGTCCCTGCAAACAGAACCAGAGTTTATTTTACCTGAGGTATACATCTTATCCTTCATAGAAGCTCAACTAGACTTAGTGGATCGAAGTTACATAGGTGACCTAACTTAACTATGTGATCTAACAGGAGAAACTCTCTAACCACAGTTGTAATCAAATCACCTGTCCATCTTGAAAGGTGATATTCCCAGAAGAGGGAGTGAAGTCATTGAGACTGGTAGTGATTGGCTGAGCCTCCCAGTACACCACCACTCTCCCAGTCCTGCCAGCCAATCGCACCACTGCTAGATGGAGGACGTTTCTGGGCGGAGCCACCTCATAGGCCAGCAACCCTCCAGACGCTTCCTAACAATTAGACACAGAAACAGAGGTGGAGCATTAAAATGACACCATAGTGTTAACATACCCATTTGTACCATAGGGTTAACATACCCATTTGTACCATAGGGTTAACAGACCCATTTGTACCATAGGGTTAACAGACCCATTTGTACCATAGGGTTAACATACCCATTTGTACCATAGGGTTAACATACCCATTTGTACCATAGGGTTAACAGACCCATTTGTACCATAGGGTTAACAGACCCATTTGTACCATAGGGTTAACAGACCCATTTGTACCATAGGGTTAACAGACCCATTTGTACCATAGGGTTAACAGACCCATTTGTACCATAGGGTTAACATACCCATTTGTACCATAGGGTTAACAGACCCATTTGTTGGTATTCATTACCCATTTGTACCATAGGGTTAACAGACCCATTTGTACCAGGGAGCTTTTAACATACCCATTTGTACCAAATCAAATCAAATCAAATTTTATTTGTCAGAGCACCAGATGTTAATAGTTACGAAATGCTTTGTAAGATGAACAAGTGATCTAACTAACAATTCCAAAAAAAACTACATACACAGTGTAAGGGGATAAAGAATATGTACATAAGGATATATGAATGAGTTGGTACAGAGCAGCAATACAGTAGATGATATTACAGTATTCATAGAGATAAGAATGTAAAAAGTGGCATAGTTAAATGGCTAGTGCCATATTCAAAGAGAATAAAGGAATGAGAGAGTAACATTTTAAGGTAGCATTGTTTAAAGTGGAGAATTTACATCATTTCCCATCAATTCCCATGATTAAATGGAGTAGAGTCAGTGTCATTGACAAGGAGAATAAAGTGGTGGCTGTTTAACAGTCTGATGGCCTTGAGATAGAAGCTGTTTTTCAGTCGGTCCCTGCTTTGATACCAACCTCGCCTTCTGGATGAATGAAAAGGAATGGAGTGTTTTCCATTCTTTAAGGCAGAATAAAGGAAGTTTGTGATGTTTCATTCAAGGAGAATAAAGGAATGGAGTTGCCATTTCAAAGAGAATAAAGGACCCATTTGTACCATAATAGACCCAGGGTTAACAGACCCATTTCATTCAAGGGTTAACAGGAATGGAGTGTACCATATAACAGACCCATTTGTACCAAGGAGTTAAAGAATGGATTTGGCATATTCAAGGAGAATAAAGGACCCATTTGTACCATAGAGTTAACATACCCATATTCAAGGAGTTAAATAATTTGAATAGGGTTAACAGACCCATATTCATAGGAGAATACCAAGGGTTAACATACCCATTTGTACCATAGGGTTCAGACCCAGAATAAAGACCCATTTGTAATGGGGTTAACAGACCCATTTTCAAGGTTAAGAATAAAGGAATTTGTACCATAGGGTTAACATATTTTCAAGGAGAATTTAAAGGAATGGAGTGGTTAACATACCCATTCAAGGAGAATAAAGGGTTAACAGAATGGACCATAGGGCAGACCCATTTTACCAAGGAGAATAAAGTTAACATACCCATTTGAATGGAGACATATTGGTATTCATTCAAGGAGAATAAAGGAATGGAGTGTTTCATTCAAGGAGAATAAAGGAATGGAGTGTTTCATTCAAGGAGAATAAAGGAATGGAGTGTTTCATTCAAGGAGAATAAAGGAATGGAGTGCATATTCAAGGAGAATAAAGGAATGGAGTGGCATATTCAAGGAGAATAAAGGAATGGAGTGGCATATTCAAGGAGAATAAAGGAATGGAGTGGCATATTCAAGGAGAATAAAGGAATGGAGTGGCATATTCAAGGAGAATAAAGGAATGGAGTGGCATATTCAAGGAGAATAAAGGAATGGAGTGGCATATTCAAGGAGAATAAAGGAATGGAGTGGCATATTCAAGGATAATTGTGTAGCATATGGGTAGAGGTAGTAGTGTAAGGTATTACCTGGGAGACGTTGAACTGCAGGACCCCCCGTGGGTCATCGTTCTCCTGGATGGTGACCTCAGCCACCTCCATGCCAGGCCTCTTCACACTGGGCTGGGCCGCCCCCGTCAACCCCCCCACTAGTTCCACGCCTGTGATGTTCACCAGGAAACTTTCAGCCAGCTCCGGAGCCTCATCCTGGTTGATACATAGACACACAGCCCTCAGGTCTGGAGGATATGGTTGCCTGCTATATTAGGAGCAAAGAAAACCCAACCCACAGACAGGAACTACTGATCTTTCCCATGTTCCACTTCTAAAGAGCCTTTATTCCCCAATCAACCTTAAAGAATGTTGGCAGTTTCAGAGCACATAGAAACCCGGTCCATGTTTTTCAAAACTTCCTCTCAGTCTAAACAAAACACAAAAGTAGTTACCATTAAAATAGCCACTCAACACTGCAATTTACTAGGAATGGATCTATTCCGATGGGAAATAAGTAGTGGGTTTCCTCCGTGGCAGACCCAACACTGGTGGTTTTAGACCTAGTATGGACCTAAGCTGTAGGCAGAAAGCAGCCAGAACAGGCAGAAATCAGCCAGAACAGGCAGCCAGAAGAGACAAAAAGCAGCCAGAACGGAGCCAGAACAGACAGAAAGCAGCCAGAACAGGAAAAAAGCAGCCAGAACAGGCAGAAAGCCACAGTGTCTGCTGAACCAATCTAGATTTACACTGCTGGGGTGGAAGAGGAGAAGGAGAGGAGGAGGGTCCGGTCCCCAGTCATCCCAAGATGAGTCTTGAGGATGGTTTGTCCATAAAGTAATATTCTATAATTTTCTATTCTATTCTACTTTAATGCTATGCGTACCGGTAGTATGGTGATGGTGATGAGGGCAAGGGTGGCGTTCTCCTTCATAATGACGGTGCCCTCCCGGGGTGTGTAGTCCTGTGGGGCGCTGGCCTGGTTGGAGGGGGGCTTGGATAGGGCTGGTCCTGTCTGGTAGTGCACTGCCACCTCCCCAGAAGCCTCCTGCTCCCTCACAATGGTCAGGGTGACATTAGTGGGACTCTCTTGGGTGAAAAGCAGAGACAAACATGTACAAGGAGCATTAGACAACTTACCTAAACCTTATAGCCTGAACAAGGACAGAAACAGATTGGATAATGTGTAGTAGTGAATCACACCAACATCAAAGTGCCTGTCAAATCAAGTAATGATCGCTCATGACAACCTACTTTACACAAGTAACCAAACACTTCAGTAGCTTTAAAAATGGGGCTTATTTTTAACTATACACATTAGAAATGATTTTTCCACTGTATAAATAAATGTATAACAATGCAAACAGCTGGCTTCTTACTCTGAGGCTCCTGTGTGAGGAGGTACTGGGAGTCCAGGTGCCAGCCTATCAACCCGTAGGGTGAGCCGTTGGGCAAGATGGTGAGGAGGGCCTGTGCTCTCTGGGGGTCAATCAGCGCTCCCCTGGAGTGTTGGTCTAGGCCCACCGTGGTGACATCCAGCAGGGTGATGGTGACCCTCTCCTTCAGCTCAGGGATGCTATCTGCTAGCACGGTCAGATTGATGGTAGCTACCACCTGGCCCTGGGAAAACGTCACCTGAGAAACACGGTAGAGGACAACAGGGTGGATGTCTGTTCCTCTGTAGCTCAGCCAATTCAGGAAGTTCATTTGCAACCAATGAACTAAACTAGAAATGGCACATCAGTTGTTTGATTTCTCTTCTATTTCTCTATATCTAACACATGGAAGTTAGCCATGAGAGAGAGAGATGGAAAGAGAGAGACTCACCACTCCTGACGTGGGATAGATATCTTCCAGACTGCCGTTGGCTGCCCAGTGGATGGTCAGTCTCCTGAAGGTTCCTCTCCTCCTCTCAACACTCAGAGAGATAGGGTTGCCCTTCGTCAACTCCTCCACTTCCACAGATAGAGAGCCCTGGAGAGACAGCATCAATGTCAGTATGCACTGTAATATTATAAAGATTTTTACTATTCAACTGTATTGGAAAATAAAATATGAGCATAGAGCGTTAGCACTATAAATTTATGTATGTATAGACATAGAAATGCAAGCAACAGAAACCTATTTGGAAATTGACAGTAAATCAGAGTTAAACAACAGAGAGTACCTGTGTGAAGCCTATGACTCCATGGGCGTCATCATTGGCTGGAATAAGCACGGTCACCTGACCACCAAAGCCAATCTCAGCCCCTCCCTTGGGATTCTTCAGGACCACCCGGAACTGTTCGTCCTCCTCTGGGACATCGTCGTCGACGACGTTCACCGCAATCTCCAACTCCTGGTCACCGGGCACAAAACGCAACTCGCCATAGCTGAGAGTGAAATGCATTACGGTCAGAGAAGACAGCCACTGAAGAATGAACAAAGAACAACAGGCACAAGTGACGATGTAAGGGCCAATTTCCTCAAAGTTTGATCAAACATATGACCAATGCCTCTGGTCTGAATGTAATGGGTTGCCATGGGAACAGTGGGGCACATCTGTACCTGGGTATGAAGTCGGAACGGTTGGAGACAGAGGTGAGCTCATACATAGTGGTGCCTGAGGGCTCGGTGGCTGCTAGGAGGCTCTTAGTGGTGTTGATGTAGGGGAGTGGGAGAGAGAGGAAGTTGGAGGCTGGAGGAGACGTGAGCACCAGGGCAAACAGCGTGATGTCAGACCTCCAGGTGTACAGCGCTGAGCCGTTGCTCCCGGCCAGCAGGAGATGGGCTACGAGACACACAATTAGTAAGAATGTCTCACTCCAGGTTCAAGAATGGCCTTTTCCCTCACTGATTTTATGTCATTTGAAAACAAAATCATCTCTAAAATATGTAAGGTGCATTACACTAATAATGGCGCTGACTAGGGAAACGTTCCCACTGTTCTGTTCCTAGTGCCAGTCTGCATGTTCAAACTAAAACAATGTAACTAACAATGGCATCTTTATGCTTTCATTAATAAAATAATGATAAAAATACTCTTTCAAAATGCCGATGTTTATTTAGTTATGGATCCTTAACGAATTACTATGGGAATAAATATCACTGAATTACAGAAATATCCTCTTTATGTAATTATTGGCGTAGAGTCACATCATATTTTTCGATATACTGTAGACGACATGAGTCTCACTAGTGTTGAGTAATGTGCTGTTAAACGTGGTTTAGGTCTTATTTATTTTAAGAGCATATTGAAGTTAGAAGCAATAGGATTTGAAGCAATAGCCTACAACTATTTTAGCACCATTTCGTGGAGCTCTGAGACAAGCATGGGAACAGGTCTTGATAAATCAATGAGATTGTTATGGTCACCTCATCTCTGTTTGGCTATTGGTTAGGCTAGAATTACAAACATAGAGTGCAGAAATGTTGTGCTTTTAGTGTGACCTTTATTTAACTAGGCAAGTCAGTTAACAACAAATTCTTATTTACAAGGACAGCAGACTCCTTCCTCCCCGTCTGGCAATTGAACCCCTCTAGTACAGCCATTATTGAAAGCTATCAAATGTTTCTCAAAGATGACCTCTGGTGGTCAAACTAGCACTAACTAGCATTAATGGTACCAGTGGTTCACACTTAAATAACATGCCATAGAATTAAGAATAGAATAACATAGAATAGCATGCCATAGAACTTTAAAGGACGAACCACTGTAGCCTTGCTATTGAGAAAGGCTGCCGTAGGCAGACCTGGCTCTCAAGAGAATACAGGCTATGTGCACACTGCCCACAAAATGAGGTGGAAACTGAGCTGCACTTTCAACCTCTTGCCAAATGTATGACCATATTAGAGACACATGTTTCCCTCAGATTACATAAACCCACAAAGAATTTAAAACCAAACCCAATTTTGACAAACTCCCATGTATATTGGGTGAAATACCATCACAGCAGCAAGATTTGTGACCTGTTGCTACAAGAAACAGGCAACTAGTGAAGAACAAACACCATTGTGTGTGTGTGTGTACTCACTGATCCCTGAGGGTAGAGTGAAGGGCTGGGCAGAGGCCAGGCCAGGGTGGGGGATAGACTGGCTGTGCTGGGGGAACAGCTGCTGGGAACCCCATACAAACACCTCACAGGAGGAAGAGGAACCTGGGGATAGGAACACACACACAGACGGGCGGACGGACACACACACACACACACACACACAGCTTTATGTTAGCCCTCAATTATTTCACTCACAGGTGGTTCTGTTAGGTACGACACACCCAGCTACTATAAATGACATCCTCTGAGCCTGCCTGTGGTTTTCCATTGGCCTACGACACTGAAAAGTTTCCCATTGGCCTACTACACTGAGCGCTTTCCCATTGGCCTACTACATTGACAGGCTCTTCCGTTGCGACGTCCCCCGGACGTACCCCGTCCTCCTACCATACACTTTTCTGTACATTATGCCTTGAATCTATTCTTTCTCGCCCAGAAATCTGCTCCTTTTACTCTCCATTCCGAACACACTAGACAACCAGTTCTTATAGCCTTTAGCCGTACCCTTATCCTACTCCTCCCCTGTTTCTCTGGTGATGTCCTGCAGCCCCCAGCACCACTCCCATTCCCCAGGCGCTCTCATTTGTTGACTTCTGTAACCGTAAAAGCCTTGGTTTCATGCATGTTAACATTAGAAGCCTCCTCAAGTTTATTTTATTCACTGCTTTAGCACACTCCATCAGCCTAGCCGTGTCTGAATCCTGACTTAGGAAGGCCACCAAAAATCCAGAAATGTTTAACTAACTATAACATTTTCCGACAAGATAGAACTGCCAAAGGGGGCGGAGTTGCAATCTACTGCAGATATAGCCTACAGAGTTCTGTCTTACTATCCAGGTCTGTGCCCAAACAATTCGAGCTTTTACTTTTAAAAATCCACCTTTCCAGAAACTAGTCTCTCACCGTTGATGCTTGTTATAGACCCCCTTCAGCCCCTAGCTGTGCCCTAGACACCATATGTGAATTGATTGCTCCCCATCTATCTTCAGAGTTTGTACTGTTAGGTGACCTAAACTGGGACATGCTTAACACCCTGGCCATCCTACAATCTAAGCTAGATGCCCTCCATCTCACACAAATGATCAAGAAACCTACCAGGTACAACCCTAAATCCATAACCATGGGCACCCTCTTAGATATCATCCTGATCAACTTGCCTTCTAAATACACCTCTGCTGTCTTCAACCAGGATCTCAGCGATCACTGCCTCATTGCCTGCGTGTGTAATAGGTTGTCGGTCAAATAACCACCCCTCATCACTGTCAAACGCTCCCTAAAACACTTCTACAAGCAGGCCTTTCTAATCGACCTGGCCCAGGTATCCTGGAAGGATATTGACCTCATCCCATCAGTAGAGGATGCCTGGTTGCTTTTTAAAAGTGCTTTCTTCACTATCTTAAAAAGCATGCCCCATTCAAAAAATGTAGAACCAAGAACAGATATACAGTTACCTAAAGCTTAGCCAAATCCATTTAAACTCAGTTTTTCACGATTCCTGACATTTTGTCAGAGTAAAAATCCCCTGTCTTAGGTCAGTTAGGATCACCACTTTATTTTAAGAATGTGAAATGTCAGAACAATAGTAGACAGAATTATTTATTTCAGCTTTTATTTCTTTCACCACATTCCCAGTGGGTCATAAGTTTACATACACTCAATAAGTATTTGGTAGCATTGCCTTTAAATTGTTTAATTTGGGTCAAACGTTTCAGGTAGCCTTCCACAAGCTTCCCACAATAAGTTGGGTGAATTTTGGCCCATTCCTCCTGACAGAGCTGATGTAACTGAGTCAGGTTTGTAGGCTTTTTAAGTTCTGCCCACAAATGTTCTATATGATTGAGGTCAGGGCTTTGTGATGGCCACTCCAATACCTTGACTTTGTTGTCCTTAAGCCATTTTGCCACAACTTTGGAAGTATGCATGAGGTCATTGTCCATTTGGAAGACCCATTTGCGACCAAGCTTTAACTTCCTGTTTCAATACATCTACATAATTTTCCTGCCTCATGATGCCATCTATTTTGTGAAGTGCACTAGTCCCTCCTACAGCAAAGCATCCCCCACAACATGATGCTGCCACTCCCGTGCTTCACGGTTGGGATGGTGTTCTTTGGCTTGCAAGCATCCCCCTTTCTTCAACCAAACATAGCGATGGTCATTATGGCCAAATAGTTCTGTTTTTGTTTCATCAGATTAGAGGACAATTTTCCAAAAAGTACAATCTTTGTCCCCATGTGCAGTTGCAAACTGTAGTCTGGCTTTTTAAGACGGTTTTGGAGCAGTGGTTTCTTCCTTGCTGAAGGGCCTATCAGGTTATGTCGATATAGGACTCATTTTACTGTGGATATAGATACTTGTACCGGTTTCCTACAGCATCTTCACAAGGTCCTTTGCTGTTTTTCTGGGATTGATTTGCACTTTTCGCACCAAAGTACGTTCATCTCTATGAGACAGAATGCGCCTCCTTCATGAGCGGTATGACAACTGTGTGGTCCCATGGTGTTTATACTTGCGTACTATTGGTCGTACAGATGAACGTGGTACCTTCAGGAGTTTGGAAATTGCTCCCAAGGATGAAACAGACTTGTGGAGGTCTACAATTTTTTTCTGAGGTCTTGGGGGATTTCTTTTGATTTTCCCAAGATGTCAAGCAAAGAGGCACTGGGTTTGAAGGTAGGCCTTGAAATACATCCACAGGTACACCTCCAATTGACTCAAATTAAGTAAATTAGCCTATTAGAAGCTTCTAAAGCCATGACATAATTTTCTGGAATTTTCCAAGCTGTTTAAAGGCACAGTCAACTTAGTGTATGTAAACTTCGGATCCATCCACTGCAATTGTGATACAGTGAATTATAAGTGAAATAATCTGTTAGAAAAATTACTTGTGTCATGCACAAAGTAGATGTCCTAACCCACTTGCCAAAACTATTTGTTTGTTAATGGGCACCTCCTCCAAGCTGCCCATTGCACTGAGGATAGGAAACACTGTCACCACTGATAAATCTACGATAATTTCAATAAGCATTTTTCTACGGCTGGCCATGCTTTCCACCTGGCTACCCCTACCCCGGCCAACATCTCTGCAGCAACTTGCCCAAGCCCCCCTCACCCAAATCCAGACAGCTGATGTTCTGAAAGAGCTGTAAAATCTGGATCCCTACAAATCAGCTGGGCTAGACAATCTGGACCCTCTCTTTCTAAAAATTATCCTCTGAAATTGTTGAAACCCCTATTACTAGTCTGTCCAGCGTCTGAGATCCCCAAAGATTGTTGAGCTGCCGCAGTCATCCCCCTCTTCAAAGGGGGAGACACTCTAGACCCAAACTGTTAAAGACCTATATCCTTCCTGCCCTGCCTTTCTAAAGTCTTCGAAAGCCAAATTTTTCACATTTTTTATTTCACCTTTATTTAACCAGGTAAGCTAGTTGAGAACAAGTTCTCATTTACAACTGCGACTTGGCCAAGATAAAGCAAAGTAGTGTGATACAAACAACAACACAGAGTTACACATGGAATAAACAAGCGTACAGTCAGTAACACAATTGGGAAAAAAGGGGGGGAAAGTCTATATTCAGTGTGTGCAAATGGTGTGAAGAGGTAAGGCAATAAATAGGCCATAGTAGCGAAGTAATTACAATTTAGCAAATTAACACCAGAGCGATAGATGAGCAGATGGTGATGTGCAAGTAGAAATACTTGTGTGCAAAAGAGCAGAAAAGTAAATAAAAACATGAGGTAGGTAGATTGGGTGGGCTATTTTCAGATGGGCTATGTACAGCTGCAGTGATCGGTTAGCTGTTCAGATGCTGATGAAAGCCAAGTGAACAAACACATCACCGAACATTTCGAATTCTCCAATATGCAATTTGGTTTCAGAGCTGGTCATGGATGCACCTCAGCCACGCTCAAGGTCCTAAACGATATCATAACTGCCATCGATAAAAGACAGTACTGTACAGCCGTCTTCATCGACCTGGCCAAGGCTTTCGACTCTGTCAATCACCACATTCTTATTGGCAGACTCAATAGCCTTGGCTTCTCTAATGACTGCCTCGCCTGGTTCACCAACTACTTCTCAGGCAGAGTTCAGTGTGTCAAATCGGAGGGCCTGTTGTCCGTACCTCTGGCCATCTCTATGGGTGTGTCCCAGGGAACAATTCTCGGGCTGACTCTTTTCTCTGTAAATATCAATGATGTCACTCTTGCTGCAGGTGATTCTTTGATCCACCTCTATGCAGATGACACCATTCTGTATACATCTGGCCCTTCTTTGGACACTGTGCTAACAAACATCCAAACGAGCTTCAATGCCATACAACACTCTTCCGTGGCCTCCAACTGCTTTTAAATGCAAGTAAAACTAAGTGCATGCGCTTCGATTGCTGCCCGCACCCTCCTGCCCAACTAGCATCACTACTCTGGATGGATCTGACTTAGAATATGTGGACAACTACAAATACCTAGCTGTCTGGTTAGACTGTAAACTCTCCTTCCAGACTCACATTAAAACTTATTCAGGCTAGGGTCTATTTTTCTCCACTTCCTGTCTGACTGACGTAAACTGCCTGTTACTCAGGCCCAGAAGCCAGAAGCATATAATTGGTACCATTGGATAGAAAACACTTTGAAGTTTATAGAAAAACTACACTGAACAGTGTCCCATTTGCCTACTATGCTGAGTGGTTTCCCATTGGCCTACTACACTGAGCCTTCTGGGAAACTCACATCATAGAGACTACCTACTTCACTTATTTGGATTGTGGTCTGTGGTGTTTTATCAATGCTCCAATATACATAAGGACTTTTGTCACCTTACTCCCTCCCGTCTGTGCACACAAACCATGTTTTGTCAACAGTGGATTGGGGACACATTAACTATGCCTGGTAAGTATCATATCTGCACCTTACCATCTCTGCACCACATGATACACTTCTTTATCTCTGTACCACATAAGCCACGTCACCATCTCTGCACCACATCACCATCTCTGCACCACATAAGCCACTTCAGAGCACACGGAGAATAACTAATAAATACAAAATGGCACCGTAGCAAAATGTCAACGTAGAAGATTTTAGATTGCAAAGACAAATACAGAGGAAGTGGTTTGTAGAGAAGGTCACATGAGGTCACCTTCGGTGATGACCAAAAGGAGAGTGTCTGCTCCTTTGTTGAGAGACTCTACTTGTTGAGCTTTGCTGCTGACAGGCAGAGGCCTAGGGTTCTGGAAGTGCCCTCCACTCCACTGGAACAGCACACAGCCGTCCCCCATCTTTCTCCTCACACAGACAACCAGGTAGAGGGTGGTCCCATGGGAGAAGGGAGACACGCTGAGGACACCCTGAAGCTCCAGGCTCTGATGGAGAGCCAAGACACTTCCGGTCCACACGAACACCTGGTAAAAACAAGACAAGTTAGCTACTAGCTAGTCGAGATCAACTCCAGGTGATGAAGTCAAAATCCATTGGCCGTTTTGATTTGAATGACAATCGTAATGTGGTGGTGTGCATGTGGATATCATGTCCTGGAGCACCTGTACTGTACAGGTATGTTTCACAGGTTATGACAAGTTCATTTTAACCAACAAACTCACCTGGCTTGAGGCAATCAAGTAGTGTCTTTTTTCAATGGAGAAGTGTTTAACATCAAGAGCTTCAACAGCCAGTGATTGTTCCTATCGGGAAAGGTTTGATGTTCAATATACATGAATACATTACTGAACTTAATGCCCCTGGCATGGAGCGACTGTCAAAAGAGAACTAACCATAGGAACAGAAGGCCAATGAGTGATTGATTTATAGTAAGTAATTGATTACTATGTATATATTACATAATGTCTGCAGGCAGAAAACACATCATAAGGACCACAAATTAAAAGACAACAGTCAAGTCCAAAAGGTAACAGGCTTCACCAGGGTTAGATTGAGGTTCTGTTGCACTCTGAACAAGCTGAGGTTGACAGCAGGGGAGTCCGGGAGGGCGCCATGTGTGATCGCTACATAGGATGAGCCGTTCATAGAGAAACCCACACACATCCTAGGGTCCTGGATCGTCACCGACTGAAAACAAGAGAGAATTATATGTATTTTTTGCCATTTAGCAGATGGTCTTATCCAGAGCAACATACGGGATCAATTGGGGTTAAGTGCCTTGCTCAAGGGAACAAACATTGTTTCCTTGTTGGCTCGGGGATTCGAAACAGCAACCTTTCGGTTACTGGCCCAACACTCTTAACCACTAGACTACCTGCCACCCCATAGTGCAATCAGGCATCATGATATACTATGAATAGACTGATGCATATGTGTATGCAACACAAAGCAAGGCAGTTTTCTAAAAGCTGTTCTGGGTGAGTCGTTCATGTCTTTCTTCCCTGTTCCCTTCATCTTTCTGGCCTCCTACGTAGTTCAACTACTGTCCCTACAGTGCCATCAGTAACTACTCACATCCCTTGACTTTTTCCAACATGTTTTGTGTTACAGCCTGAATTAAAACATTGATTCAATTGAGATTTTGTGTCACTGGCACAATAACCCATAATGTCAAAGTGGAATTATGTTTTTAGAAATGTTTAGAAATGTATTAAAAATGAAATGCTGAAATGTGTTGAGTCAATAAGTATTCAAGCCCTTTGTTATGCAAGCATAAATAAGTTCAGGAGTAAAAATGTGCTTCACAAGTCACATAATACGGTGCATAGACTCACTCTATGGCAATAATATTCAACATGATTATTGAATGACTACCTCATCTCTGTACCACACACATACAGATAATTGTAAGGTCCCTCAGCCGAGCAGTGAATTTCAAGCACAGATTCAACCACAAAGACCAGGGAGGTTTTCTTATGCCTCACAAAGTAGGGAACTTATTGGTAAACAAAGAGCAGATATTGAATAACCATTTGAGCATCGTAAAGTTATTAATTACACTTTGGATGGTGTCTCAATACACTCAGGCACTACAATGATATTGGCATCCTTCCTAACTCAGTAGCTGGAGAGAAGCAAACCGCTCTAGAATTTCACCATGAGGCCAATGATGACTTTAAAAAGTTACAGAGTTTAATGGCTGTGATAGGAAAAAACTGAGGATCAACAACATTGTAGTTACTCCACAATACTATCTTTAAATGACAAATTGAAAAGAAGGTAGCCTGTACAGAATACAAATTCTCCAAAACATGCATCATGTTTGCAATAAGGTACTAAAGTAATTGGCAAACTAATTAACTTTATATCCTCAATACAAAGCGTTATGTTTGGGGCAAATCCAACACATCACTGTGTCGTGTCTGTAACTATCATTAATTGTGAAGACTGTTATTTTATCAAATACATTCTCTATGTGTATTACTATTATGTGATTAAACTAATAATGCAAACTTTAATTAACTAGGAAGTTGGGGCACCACGGGAAAATGTTTTCGTCTCTAGTTCCCGAATCGACTCTTCAGATATTTTCACATCTTATCAATTAGTCTTCTATTAAATTAATTATTCATTGTTACCTCATTAGTCTCATTCCAAAAATCGTCAAATTCTTCGTTATCTGCACAAACCCTAGTTTCCATCATGAATCACCAATATACAAATTGGCTTCATTATTTATTTACTAAATAAATGAATAAATAAATAATCACAGAAATACATAACAAACAAACAGTAGATATTGGTTACTAACAATGATAGAAAAGTCCCTAGTGGGCTAAGCCGATATGACGGGCTGGTAGACAAATGGAAAGGGGTGGGAACTGAGAAAGAGCGGGAAAGACTAAATGTATTCACTACACACAGTCTATAATTATATTAATTGAAATGCTAATCCTTTGCACATGAATGGCCGCTCATTCGAGAAAAATTACAATTGATATATTTTCGCCCGTATTTCGTTGTCTTCTCTGTTGGAATCCTCGATCATCCTGTAGAGTTCATCAGAGTCTCTGGTTAACTTTCCCAGAAGTCACAATGTCTTTTGTGGTTGTAGGTGGTTAGAATGGATACTTCTCATAGAATAGATTCTTCGGCTGTTGTCTGTATTCTCGTTCTAGATTTGCGTAATTTCTAGCTGCAGACTAGTAATTATACTTCTAAGATTTTATCTTATTCTGTAGTGATCGATAGTGTCAGAGTTTAACCATTCCCAGCCGTGTAGCCAAAACTACAGCTGTATGGTCTCCGATGGCGTATAGAATTGTAGCCTAGAGGAAAACCTGTTTCAGTCTGCCTTTCAACAGACAATGGGAGACAAATTCACCTTTCAGCAGGACATTAACCTAAAACATGAGGCCAAATCTACGCTGTAGTTGATTCCCAAGACAACATTGAATGTTCCTGAGTGGGTAGTTACAGTTTTGACTTAAATCGGCTTGAAAATCCATGGCAAGACTTGAACATGGCTGTCTAGCAATGATCAACAACCAACTTTATTTTATTTTTTAAAATTTTATTTTACCTTTATTTAACCAGGCAAGTCAGTTAAGAACAAATTCTTATTTTCAATGACGGCCTAGGAACAGTGGGTTAACTGCCTGTTCAGGGGCAGAACGACAGATTTGTACCTTGTTAGCTCGGGGGTTTGAGCTTGCAACCTTCCGGTTACTAGTCCAACGCTCTAACCACTAGGCTACCCTAGTAGCCAATCTCCCCGTGTGCCCCCCAAACATTTTTTATGGGGCTGCCTCTCGTGCTTGTCTCGTTGGTACAACTCCTCGTAATATCGCCGTTCCGCTTTCGCTGCCTCTATCTCCTCCTTAGAACGGCGATGCTCCCCAGCCTGCGTCCAGGGTCCTGCTCCGTCCAGGATCTCCTCCCAGGTCCATTCCTCCTGAACACGCTTGGTCCATTTTGTCTCTGTCCATTTTGTCTCTGTCACGTTCGTCATAAGGATCGGACCAAGGCGCAGCGTGGTATGCGTACATTCTTATTTATTTAAAGAATGAACACTGAACAAACTAACAAAATAACAAAACAAAACGTGAAGCTATATAAACAAGTGCTGACAGGCAACTACACATAGACAAGATCCCACAAACACCAAAGGGAAATGGATACCTAAATACGATCCCCAATCAGAGACAACGATAAACAGCTCCCTCTGATTGGGAACCATATTTAGGCCACCATAGACATACAAATCACCTGGACCTACAAAAACCCTAGACATACAGTGCCTTGCGAAAGTATTCGCCCCCCTTGAACTTTGCGACCTTTTGCCACATTTCAGGCTTCAAACATAAAGATATAAAACTGTATTTTTTTGTGAAGAATCAACAACAAGTGGGACACAATCATGAAGTGGAACGACATTTATTGGATATTTCAAACTTTTTTAACAAATCAAAAACTAAAAAAATTGGGCGTGCAAAATTATTCAGCCCCCTTAAGTTAATACTTTGTAGCGCCACCTTTTGCTGCGATTACAGCTGTAAGTCGCTTGGGGTATGTCTCTATCAGTTTTGCACATCGAGAGACTGAAATTTTTTCCCATTCCTCCTTGCAAAACAGCTCGAGCTCAGTGAGGTTGGATGGAGAGCATTTGTGAACAGCAGTTTTCAGTTCTTTCCACAGATTCTCGATTGGATTCAGGTCCGGACTTTGACTTGGCCATTCTAACACCTGGATATGTTTATTTTTGAACCATTCCATTGTAGATTTTGCTTTATGTTTTGGATCATTGTCTTGTTGGAAGACAAATCTCCGTCCCAGTCTCAGGTCTTTTGCAGACTCCATCAGGTTTTCTTCCAGAATGGTCCTGTATTTGGCTCCATACATCTTCCCATCAATTTTAACCATCTTCCCTGTCCCTGCTGAAGAAAAGCAGGCCCAAACCATGATGCTGCCACCACCATGTTTGACAGTGGGGATGGTGTGTTCAGGGTGATGAGCTGTGTTGCTTTTACGCCAAACATAACGTTTTGCATTGTTGCCAAAAAGTTCAATTTTGGTTTCATCTGACCAGAGTACCTTCTTCCACATGTTTGGTGTGTCTCCCAGGTGGCAAGCTTTAAACAACACTTTTTATGGATATCTTTAAGAAATGGCTTTCTTCTTGCCACTCTTCCATAAAGGCCAGATTTGTGCAATATACGACTGATTGTTGTCCTATGGACAGAGTCTCCCACCTCAGCTGTAGATCTCTGCAGTTCATCCAGAGTGATCATGGGCCTCTTGGCTGCATCTCTGATCAGTCTTCTCCTTGTATGAGCTGAAAGTTTAGAGGGACGGCCAGGTCTTGGTAGATTTGCAGTGGTCTGATACTCCTTCCATTTCAATATTATCGCTTGCACAGTGCTCCTTGGGATGTTTAAAGCTTGGGAAATCTTTTTGTATCCAAATCCGGCTTTAAACTTCTTCACAACAGTATCTCGGACCTGCCTGGTGTGTTCCTTGTTCTTCATGATGCTCTCTGCGCTTTTAACGGACCTCTGAGACTATCACAGTGCAGGTGCATTTATACGGAGACTTGATTACACACAGGTGGATTGTATTTATCATCATTAGTCATTTAGGTCAACATTGGATCATTCAGAGATCCTCACTGAACTTCTGGAGAGAGTTTGCTGCACTGAAAGTAAAGGGGCTGAATAATTTTGCACGCCCAATTTTTCAGTTTTTGATTTGTTAAAAAAGTTTGAAATATCCAATAAATGTCATTCCACTTCATGATTGTGTCCCACTTGTTGTTGATTCTTCACAAAAAAAATTGTTTTATATCTTTATGTTTGAAGCCTGAAATGTGGCAAAAGGTCACAAAGTTCAAGGGGGCCGAATACTTTCGCAAGGCACTGTACAAAAAAACCTAGACAATACAAAAACTAGCGCACCTACCCTAGTCACACCTTGACCTAACCAAAATATTAAGAAAACAGAGATATCTCATACAGGGCGTGACACTAACATGTTTTGACTCAGGGTGTGAATACTTATGTAAATTATATATTTCTGTATTTCATTTTCAATCATTTTGCAAACATTTCTAGAAATATGTTTTCACTTTGTCATGGAGTATTGTGTATAGATGGGTGAGAAAAAAAGTCAAGGGATATGAATACTTTCTGAAAGCACTGTATATAGTTCAACTATCGTACCTATGTAGTTTAGCCTAGCAGAGGCCAAGATGGAGCTTATAGCTAAGCCTATAAGAGGCCAAGATAAGCTATGCAATAAGTTCTATCAGAGGTCAATACGGAGATTTTTGCTTAGCCTATCAGAGGTCAAGATGGAGATAATTGCTTAGCCTATCAGGGGTCAAGATGGATATTTTTGCTTAGCCTAAAAGAGGTAAATATGCAGCATATTGCTTAGCCAATTACTATATTACTTATAGCTGCCACATCCTCTCCGATCTCCACCTGCTTAGTGTGTAGGGTCTAGGGGTCGATATGGAATTGGGCTATAGGATACTGTTTAGATACATCACTAGATTACCTGTATAGGCACCAACATCCCCTGCCACCTGTAAAGAGTGGCGTGGGTCTGGGTGGAGCCTCCAGTTGAGGGCCTGTCTAGCCTCATGGCCAGAGGAGAGGCTCCACCAGCCAGGGAACACCAGCCTGAGGTGGGGGTCTCTGGGAAGATCTGATACACTGCCATCACTGGAAGAGTCCCCTCTGAAAATTGACTGGTATAATCACTGTATATCATGGTGAACATATGAACACAGACCTGGAACTGAAATTCCCACTATATTTTCTACTGAGGGCATATGATATTAACTGTGTGCAGAAATGAAGTACCTAGCCCATCTTACCCACGGCAACAGCTGTGTCCGACTGAGTCTCCCACTCCACACTGACCGCTGCCTCCAGACCTTTAATGCGGGACACAGTCAAGAACACGGTCCTACCGCCCTCCTTCCCCACCACAGAGCTATCAGTCCTGCAGAGATAGATGTACATGTGTGACGTGTGTGAGCATGTCTGTGTGAGCGTTTGTGTGTGTGCGTGCATGTTTGAATGTGTGAATGCATGTGTGTGCATGTGCGTGTGTGAGTGTGATCCAGTGTTCGCTCACCTGTTGAGGGAGGAGGCGATGCGGAAGAGGCCCAGAGGGGCGGAGTTTTGCAGCACAGTGATGACTGTGTAGAATATGTCTCCAAGCCGCGCCCCTCCAGTTGGACTGGACAGGGTCACTGTGAATGTCTCGTTCACCTCAGGCTCAGCGTCCAGAACTGCCCAGATCTCCAAAGTCTATAACATCAACACATCAGAGAACATCAACCAACATGTCAGAGAACATCAGGACCATGCCCCAGGACTACTGCCCCAGGACTACCTGACATGATGACTCCTTGCTGTCCCCAGTCCATCTGACCGTGCTGCTGCTCCAGTTTGAACTGTTCTGCCTTATTATTATACGACCATGCTGGTCATTTATGAACATTTGAACATCTTGGCCATGTTCTGTTATAATCTCCACCCGGCACAGCCAGAAGAGGACTGGCCACCCCACATAGCCTGGTTCCTCTCTAGGTTTCTTCCTAGGTTTTGGCCTTTCTAGGGAGTTTTTCCTAGCCACTGTGCTTCTACACCTGCATTGCTTGCTGTTTGGGGTTTTAGGCTGGGTTTCTGTACAGCACTTTGAGATATCAGCTGATGTACGAAGGGCTACATAAATACATTTGATTTGATTTGATCGACCAACACGTCAGAGAACATCAACCAACACGTCAGAGATCATCAACCAACACGTCAGAGATCATCAACCAACACGTCAGGCATCATCAACCAACACGTCAGGCATCATCAACCAACATGTCAGAGAACATCAATCAACATGCCAGAGATCATCAACCAACACATCAGAGATCATCAACCAACACGTCAGAGAACATCAACAAACACGTCAGAGAACATCAACAAACACGTCAGAGAACATCAACAAACACATCGGAGATCAACAACCAACACGTCAGGCATCATCAACCAACACGCCAGAGATCATCAACTAACACGTCAGAGAACATCAACACGTCAGAGATTATCAACATGTCAGAGATCATCAGCCAACACGTCAGAGAACATCAACCAACACGCCAGAGATCATCAACCAACATGTCAGAGAACATCAACATGTCAGAGATCATCAGTCAACACGTCAGAGAACATCAACCAACATGTCAGAGAACATCAACCAACACGCCAGAGATCATCAACCAACACGTCAGAGATCATCAACCAACACGTCAGAGAACATCAATCAACATGCCAGAGATCATCAACCAACACATCAGAGATCATCAACCAACACATCAGAGATCATCATCAGAGAACATCAACAAACAGAGAACATCAACAAGATCAGAGAACATCAACAAACACATCGGAGATCAACACACGTCAGGCATCATCAACCAACACGCCAGATCATCAACAAACACGTCAGAGAACATCACACCAGAGATTATCAACATGTCAGAGATCATCAGCCAACATCAGAGAACATCAACCAACACGCCAGAGATCATCAACCAACACGTCAGAGAACATCAACATGTCAGAGATCATCAGTCAACACGTCAGAGAACATCAACCAACATGTCAGAGAACATCAACCAACACGCCAGAGATCATCAACCAACACGTCAGAGATCATCAACCAACACGTCAGAGAACATCAATCAACATGCCAGAGATCATCAACCAACACATCAGAGATCATCAACTAACACATCAGAGATCATCAACCAACACGCCAGAGATCATCAACCAACACGTCAGAGATCAACAAACACGTCAGAGAACATCAACCAATACGTCAGAGAACATCAATCAACATGCCAGAGATCATCAACCAACACGTCAGAGATCATCAACTAACACGTCAGAGAACATCAACAAACACGTCAGAGAACATCAACAAACACGTCAGAGAACATCAACAAACACGTCAGAGAACATCAACAAACACGTCAGAGATCATCAACACGTCAGAGATCATCAGCACGTCAGAGATCATCAGCACGTCAGAGATCATCAGCACGTCAGAGATCATCAGCACGTCAGAGATCATCAGCACGTCAGAGATGAGAATATAAAGGGCTTTATAGCTTCCCTGACCTCTGTGTTTCCAAGGTACTGAAACACATCCAGATAAGATGTCTATACCTAACGGCCTTTGATATTCTCCAAATAACACGCCTCTTGCCTTTATATCAATTAACTAAATTATCCAATACATATCTTCAATCTTTTCAATCAATTATACAATATATATCTTCAATCAATTATCCAATATACTGTATATCTTTAATCAATTATCCAATAAATATCTTCCATCAATTATCCAATATGCTGTATATCTTTAATCAATTATCCAATATATATCTTCAATCAATTGATTGAATTATCCAACATATATCTTCAATCAATTCATTTAATTATCCAATATATATGTTCTATCAATTCATTTAACTATCCAATATATATCTTCAATCAATTAATTTAATTATCCATCATATATATTCAATCTATTCAAATAATTATCCAATATATATCTTCAATCTATTCATTGAATTATCCAATATATATCTTCAATCAATTCATTGAATAATCCAATATATATCTTCAATCTATTCAATCAAGTATCCAATATATATATTCAATCAATTATACATCTTCAATCAATTATCCAATATACTGTATATCTTTTATCAATTATCCAATATATATATCTTCAATCAATTATACAATATTTTTCTTCAATTTATTCAATCAATTATCCAATATATATTTTTAATCTTTTCAATCAATTATCCAATATATATTTTTAATCTTTTCAATCAATTATCCAATAGATATCTTCATTCAATCAATTATTCAATATATATATTCAATATATATCTTCAATCAATTCATTGAATTATCCAATATATATCTTCAATCAATTCATTGAATTATCCAATATATATCTTCAATCAATTCATTGAATTATCAAATATATATCTTCAATCAATTCATTGAATTATCCAATATATATCTTCAATCTATTCAATCAATTATCTAATATATATCTTCAATCAATTCATTGAATTATCCAATATATATCTTCAATCAATTAATTTAATTACCCAATATATATATCTTCAATCAATTAATTTAATTATTCAATATATATCTTCAATCTATTCAGTTCAACAGTTCAATCAGTTCTCCTGTATCTATACCCGGGATGGGCAACTGGGGGATTTTTGTTGGTCCACAGATCAATTTACACAAAATAAAAATGTTTTGGAATCCAGTCGGCTTCTAAATTTCAACAGGAAGTTGAGAAGAGTAGAATACCCAAGGTGCAATACTTGAAATGTTTCTCTTGTTATGTCAGTCATTCAATTTGCCCATGTCAGCTAGAAAGTTGATTTTGTTAGTCACTCTCACTCAGATATCATTTTAAAAACATTTCTCTCCACAAAATGTGTATAACTGCAGAAAAGTAGCTGTAAAATTGCTAAATATTTTCTCCGCCCCATGGCAAAATGTGTAGAATTGCTCTAAAACTTAAACATTTATGTTTTTCTCTCAGCTGTCAATAGAGGGGCCGCTGAAATGTTTTGCTTTGATCCTACTGACCTTGAACTTGACTCCGTCCTCCAGTATCACAAAGCCCTGCCAGGGTACGAGATCGTCCTGGGCCAGTGTTCCGTTGGCGTGTGTAATGGTGAACTGGACAGTGACGGTGCCGAAGGTGCCCTGGGGTGGGTCACGCACAACGTACAGGGTGGCAACGCTCTCCCCGAGCCCGGACAGCGACGTAGGCTCCCTCAGCAGGAAGGGCTGGCTGCTGTTGAAGGATATGACACCGTGGCCATCGTCGCTGGCCAAGATGTTCACCGTTGCTATAGGCGACAGGGGAGAAAGGGAAAGCAGTTTTCATCAGAGAGTATGTCATATTTCATGTGTGAAACCACAGGTACGTAGTCTAGTGTTTCCCAACTCCAGTCCTCCAGTTCCCCCAACAGGACACATTGTTGTTGTAGCCCCAGACGAACATACCTGATTCAACTCATTGAGGGCCTGATGATTAGTTGACAAGTTGAATCAGGTATGTTTGTCCAGGGTTACAACAAAAATGTGTACTGTTGGGGGTACTGGAGGACTGGAGTTGGGAAACACTGACGTAGACTTTTTTTAAAGTACCTTCAACACAATATAAAACAGGAAGAGGTGTAAAGTACTTACGTAAAAATACTTTAAAATACAACTTAAGCATTTTTGGGGGGTATCTGTAGTTTACTATTTATATTTTTGACAACTTTTACTTTACTCCTAAAGAAAATAATGTACTTTTTACTCCCTACATTTCCCCTGACACCAAAAGTACTCGTTACATTTTGAATGCTTAGCAGGACAGGAAAATGGTCAAATTCATGAACTTATCAAGAGAACATCCCCGGTTATCCCTTTTGCCTCTGATCTGGCAGACTCACTAAACACAAATGCTTCATTTATAACGTGTCAGAGTGTTGGCGTGTGCCCCTGGCTATCTGTACATTTTAAAAAACAACAAGGAAATGGTGCAGTCTGTGCAGAAAATGTGTATACTTTTGATACTTAAGTATATTTGAGAAATTACATTTACTTTTAATACTTAAGCATATTTAAACCAAATACTTTTAGACTTTTACTCAAGTAGTATTTTATTGGGTGACTTTCACTATTAAGGTATCTTTACTTTTACTGAAATATGACAATTGGGTAGTTTTTCCACCACTGTAAACAGGTTTAATGAATGTGCATGATGCTACAGGCTTCCAGCACATCCTACCTGTGGTATTGGCTCCCAGCTTAAGCCCAGATGATGGATTAGCCAGAATGAGCTGGAACCTTTCAGCTCCCTCTGGGATGACGTCATCAATGATCTGCACCTCAACAAACTGATGCCTCTCGCCATCAGCGAAGTGGAGCATCTGAAGAACAAACAAAACGTACTGCATGAACTCACAGTAGAGCATGATGTGTTTAGTCTCATCGTTGGGGCCCAGAGTTTTCCCAGGTCAGATCACCTGGTCAGAGAAAACTCCTGGGCCATGTTCAATAGCCAAATGTTGTCAAACGCTGCAGATGGAAATACCATGAATACAGTGTACATCAGAGAGGCATGTTTGTTCTACATAGCATATTTTATATCTGAACGTTCCAAAACAATGTGTCTTGCTGAGCACGCCTCTGGCCCTACATAATTTAAGAACTCTGATTGGTGGTTTAGTGTGTTAGGGGCGTGGCCTCACCGATGGTGTGGCGTTGAAGTCCAGACCCAGCTGACCTTCCAGGTTCTGAGTGTAGAAGAAGAGCGAGACGTTTCCGTAGGTCCCTGAGCTCCTGTAGACCACCAGGTTCAGCATTCCCATGGTCTCATTCACCTCAAAGCTACAAGGAAAAACACACAGCCAAACATCAGAAGTGTCTGCCACCTGAGGTTGAATGCACTAATTGTAAGTCTCTCTGGATAAGAATGTCTGCCTCAGTAAATTACTCAAATGTACATGTAAATGAGAATAAGGATCCCTGTGTTTTAGTGACTTGGGTGATTTATTAGTTTACAGTCATGAAAGGGGACAGAAAAACAGATGGAGGGGAGCAGTGTGGGCTTTTCCCAAACAAGCAACAGTGTCAGTGGGAGGGGGAATTATACAGAGTGTAGAGAGTGTTTCTGAGTGTAGTGCTTTCAGAACCAGACCAAACTACATGTCTACTACAACCAGACTACATGTTGTAGAGGTAAGACAGGAGGAACAACTGACAATGTAAAGGACAATGTTAGGCGGAGCCATTTACTTAGTATTGGTCCATTCAATGACACCTCGAATTCCATCATTGGCACCGATGCTGATTTCTGCCACCAAACCATGTGTATCTGAAGAGGAAAGGCAACATTACAATAGGAAGGGTACCTCATGTTCTAAAGTCTCGTTCAAGTAATATTATCATTCAAAAACTAGCATTATCTTCAGCATGAACACGATGACCTGAAAAGCTGGGCCAGAGCATCGAAAAACGCTACAACGTTGGTTGTTTAGCAACAAAACCGATGTGGTTGACTTAGATGGTTGACAACATGTAAACTATATTTCGTCTCCAATGTTTGTTGAAAACATAAATTAATTTGCACAATGAGCACCTGTTGTCTCTCAAATACATCATTATAGTTGTTGGTTAGCTAGCTAGAGATTGTTTTGCCATATTAGTCAGGACAAAACACCTCAAAACAAGACATGGTATCAAGAACAAGATAAAACTTCTTGTCATTGTTGCTAGCTATCTGGCCATCCAGATTCACAACAACACACTGCCTCTGCCTCATTGAAGTGTGCACATCATTTGAAGTTGTCAGTTAA
Organism: Oncorhynchus tshawytscha; assembly: GCF_018296145.1. NCBI lineage: Eukaryota > Metazoa > Chordata > Actinopteri > Salmoniformes > Salmonidae > Oncorhynchus > Oncorhynchus tshawytscha. The sequence continues at coordinate 12,496,771 of NC_056432.1, forward strand.
CCATTCTAATAGAACTGGAGATGAGGGACATTCACTTCTCACATGCAGCTGACAGTCAGAGTATGTGTTGACTTATTTATAATGTCCTTAGTAGCGCTGTCTGTCTGTCTGTGTCTCTGTCTGTCTGTCTGTGTCTCTGTCTGTCTGTCTGTCTGTCTGTCTGTCTGTCTGTCTGTCTGTCTGTCTGTCTGTCTGTCTGTCTGTCTGTCTGTCTGTCTGTCTGTGTCTCGGTCTGTCTGTCTGTGTCTCGGTCTGTCTGTCTGTGTCTCGGTCTGTCTGTCTGTGTCTCGGTCTGTCTGTCTGTGTCTCTGTCTGTCTGTCTGTCTGTCTGTCTGTCTGTCTGTCTGTCTGTCTGTCTGTCTGTCTGTCTGTCTGTCTGTCTGTCTGTCTGTCTGTCTGTCTGTCTCTGTCTCGGTCTGTCTGTCTGTGTCTGTCTGTCTGTCTGTCTGTGTCTCGGTCTGTCTGTCTGTGTCTCGGTCTGTCTGTCTGTGTCTCTGTCTGTCTGTCTGTGTCTCTGTCTGTCTGTCTGTCTGTCTGTCTGTCTGTGTCTCTGTCTGTCTGTCTGTCTGTCTGTGTCTCTGTCTGTCTGTCTGTGTCTCTGTCTGTCTGTCTGTGTCTCTGTCTGTCTGTCTGTGTCTCTGTCTGTCTGTCTGTCTGTCTGTGTCTCTGTCTGTCTGTCTGTGTCTCTGTCTGTCTGTCTGTCTGTCTGTCTGTGTCTCTGTCTGTCTGTCTGTGTCTCTGTCTGTGTCTCTGTCTGTCTGTCTGTGTCTCTGTCTGTCTGTCTGTGTCTCTGTCTGTCTGTCTGTGTCTCTGTCTGTCTGTCTGTGTCTCTGTCTGTGTCTCTGTCTGTCTGTCTGTGTCTCTGTCTGTCTGTCTGTGTCTCTGTCTGTCTGTCTGTCTGTGTCTGTCTGTCTGTCTGTCTGTCTGTCTGTCTGTCTGTCTGTCTGTCTGTCTGTCTGTCTGTCTGTCTGTCTGTCTGTCTGTCTGTCTGTCTGTCTGTCTGTCTGTCTGTCTGTCTGTCTCTATTTCACTGTCCGTCTCTGTCTCTCTGTCCGTCTCTGTCTCTCTGTCCGTCCCTGTCTCTCTGTCCGTCTCTGTCTCTCGGTCCGTCTCCGTCTCTCGGTCCGTCTCCGTCTCTCGGTCCGTCTCCGTCTCTCGGTCCGTCTTCGTCTCTCTGTCCGTCTCTGTCTGTCTGTCAGTCAGTTCAACAGTTCAATCTGGGCACAGGCTGCCATTTAAAGCATTTGGTTTGGCTGTCCCATTTCTCACCACACAGCGTTTTTCAGCTCGACCCAAACGGCCCCTCATGGGAGATATCAATCATAAGAAGCGTAGCCACTGAGTGATGGCAGATGGGCCTGTGTCTCTACAGTCTGTTTAGTATTCTGTCTACTCATCATTTTCTTAAGTTACCCATTCATAAAATTATGGCAGACAACAGAATGCACAAGGGAATAGTTGGAAAACCCATAGAATTACATGTAGAACTAAAAGTGATTTGTAGGATCTCTGTGGGAAAATGCACATTTAGAATGCTTTGTGATTTACATAGTTGTCCATTTGGGCCAAACCCAGCGTACCTAGTTTAGGACCAGGTGTGAGGGTGGTGATGAGTACTGCAGACGTTACGTTGACCAGGAAAAATTCCTCCAACTCAGGGATGTCATCCTGGAAAAATAAATGTATACAATTTGTATGACATATAGCCTACATTTATACCGTATGAAAACTCCAATGAAATCCATACACATCTACAAGCCTTCCAGAGCACCAACAGAGCCAAATGAGAGAAGTTTCCTGGGTGGGCCAGAGTTGGGTTAAATTCCATTTCAATTCAATAAGTTAACAACAATTACAATTCCCCAAAAATACATAGAGAGGCATTGAGGAATATTGGTATAGGAATTTCCGTTGACTTGATGAATTGACTAAATTGAAAAGGCATTGAGCACAGCCCTGGTGGTGCTCTTACATCCAGTATGGTGACAGGAATGGCCACAGAGATCTGTCCATCCTGCAGGATCACTGAGCCCGATACAGAGAGGAAGTCCTGTCCTGGTTCAGCCAGGGCCCCGCCCCCTTCCACCTGGGAAAGGTCCTGGAGGGATCCTCGGACCGTCTCATAGCTGATATTCACTACCCCTGGAAACACAACACCAACAATACTTAACTGATAACACATAGAGCACCAGTCAAAAGTTTGGACACACCTACTCATTCCACGGTTTTTCTTTATTTTTACTATTTTCTACATTGTCGAATAATAGTGAAGACATCAACACTATGAAATAACACATATGGAATCATGTAGAAACCAAAAAGTGTTAACCAAATTATATGTTATATTTGAGATTTTTCACCCTTTGCCTTAATGACAGCTTTGCACACTCTTGACATTCTCTCAACCAGCTTGTAACCTTGATTTATCTAAGGAAGTCAGTTAAGTTAAGAACAGTTAAGAACAAATTCTTATTTACAATGACGGCCTACACTGGCCAAACCCGGACGACGCTGGGCCAATTGTGCCCCGCCCTATGGGACTCCCAATCACAGCCGGTTATGATACAGCCTGGAATCGAACCAGGGTGTCTGCAGTGACGCCTCAAGCACTGAGTTGCAGTGTCTTAGACCGCTGCACCACTCGGGAGCCCTTCATGAGGTAGACACCTGGAATGCATTTCAATTAACAGTTGTGCCTTGTTAAATGTTAATTTGTGGAATTTCTTTTCTTCTTAATGCGTTTCAGCCAATCAGTTGAGTTGTGACAAGGTAGGGGTGGCACACAGAAGATAGCCCTATTTGGTAAAAGACTAAGTCCATATTATGGCAAGAACAGCTCAAATAAGCAAAGAAAAATGACAGCCCATCATTATTTTTGATATGAAGGTTAGTCAATGCGGAAAATTTAAATCACTTTGAACGTTTCTTCAAGTGCAGTCGCAAAAACCATCAAGCGCTATGATGAAACTGTCTCTCATGAGGACGGCCACAGGAAAGGAAGACCCAGAGTTACCTCTGCTGCAGAGGATGAGTTCATTAGAGTTACCAGCCTCAGAAATTTCAGCCCAAATAAATGCTTTACAGAGTTCAAGTAACAGACACATCTCAACATCAACTGTTCAGAGGAGACTGTGTAAATCAGGCCTTCATGTTCAAATTGCTGCAAAGAAAACACTATTAAAGGACACCGATAAGAAAAAGAGACTTGCTTGGGCCAAGAAACACGAACAATAGACATTAGACCGGTGGAAATCTGTCCTTTAGTCTGATGAGTCCAAATTTGTGATTTTGGTTCCAACCGCCGTGTCTTTGTAAGACGCAGAGTAGGTGAATAGATTCTCTCAGCATGCGTGGTTCCCACCGTGAAGCATGGAGGAGGAGGTGTGATGGTGTGGGGGAGCTTTGCTTGTGACACGGTCAGTGATTTATTTAGAATTCAAGGCACATTTAACCAGGCTACCACAGCATACTTCAGCGATATGCCATCCCATCTGGTTAGCGCTTAGTGGGACTATAATCTGTTTTTCAAGAGCACAATGACCCAACACACCTCCAGGCTGTGTAAGGGCTATTTGACTAAGAAGGAGAGTGATGGAGTGCTGCATCAGATGACCTAGCCTCCACAATCACCTGACCTCAACCCAATTGCAATGGTTTGGGATGAGTTGGACAGCAGAGTGAAGGAAAAGCAGCCAACAAGTGCTCAGCATATGTGGGAACTCCTTCAAGACTGTTGCAAAACCATTCCAGCCATAGCTGGTTGAGAGAATGGCAAGAGTGTCATCAAGGCAAAGGGTGGGTACTTTGAAGAATCAAAAATATATTTGGATTTGTTTAACACTTTTTTGGTTACTACATGATTTCATATGTGTTATTTCATAGTTTTGATGTCTTCACTATTATTCTACAATGTAGAAAATAGTAAAAATAAAGAAAAACCCTTGATTGAGTAGGTGTGTCCAAACTTTTGACTGGTACTGTACATTATTACTTTTTCAATGAGATCACATAAAATACGATAACAGTCACCTGCAGACTTGGATGTGTGAACAGAACTGCAGTTACACAGGCAGCCCAATTCTGATATTTTGCCACCAATTGGTCTTTTGACAAATCAGATATATTTTTGCAAAAAATTGGGTTTACGAAATTGGCAGCCTGAGTAAGCGCAGCCTGAGTGGCAAAAAGTCTGATGTTGTTTTGAGAAAATTGATCAAATGTACAGTATAGTCTGAACTTTTGCCATCATTAAGAACTGGAATTTTTCCAGCTCAGATCAAGTGGTCAGGGATAACTAACTGTCGCCACTAGTCCCAAGTCCCTATCCACGACTGACCTGAAGCCAAAAATGTTCTTTTGATAAAGACGTTGAGGTCCCAGACTGACCTGCAGCCCCAAACTCTCTGTTGATGAAGACATTGAGGGTGCCGTCGCGCTCCTCCGTGTTCTGTCTGAGGGAGGACGGGGCGATGCTAAGCATCCCGAATGGCCCATCACTGGTCTCCACGGTAACCACCGCCTCGCGCCCCTGGTCATCCAGCGCTCCGTGACCCGTTACCAGAACACCTGGGGGACAAGGAGAACAGAACTGACAGATACTATCAATACAAACCCTAGTCAAACTCATCCCCAGCCTTAGGGGCTCTTACAGACTTAACTCTTTGCTATGGTAACCTATATTGCTGATCAATGCTACACAGAGTCATTGCCAGGCCGTCACTGTAAATAAAAAAAGTGTTCTTAACTGACTCGCAATGGTTAAATAGAAGTTACATAAACAGAGATCCAAGTACATCATAGGAAATATTTTGAAATGTGCCTGTTCAGTATTTTGATGGGAAGAGGACAGAGAAGGTGATTTACCATATGTGCGGACGTTGGACAGGATCACCCTGTACAGCTCCTTCTCCTCAGGCTTTGAGTCTTCAAGCAGCTGGAGGACTATGGTGTTGTTCAGTGTTCCCTGTGTGAGTGACAATATGCTCGTACTGTATACACCCGAATAAACCTTGTACTGTGCATGGCATGTAAACCATGTGAAACAGATTGGTCAGTTTAATTTACCCCAGTGAAGAAAAGTAGTCCTGAGGTGGGTGTGAAGGTCCTGGCAACACGGGGTCCTTGGAAGGCCCAGTCTACTGTGACGTTCCCCAGCCCGGGAGCTGTCCTGATCACCAGCAGGGGCAGCCTCTCCCCTACAACACACACACACACGGATGAACAGACGCACGCAAGCGCACACACACACACACACACACATACAAACGCAAAACACATGCACACACAGTGGTTGAAAAAGTATCCAGTTGTCATACTTGAATAAAAGTAAAGATACATTAATAGAAAATGACTCAAATAAAATGACAAAAAAATAAATATCTGTAAGTATCTTCAATACTCAGACATAATTTACAAACCAAGCATTTGTGTTTAGTGAGTCCGCCAGATCAGAGGCAGTAGGGATGACCAGGGATGTTCTCTTTATAAGTGTGAATTTGACCATTTTCCTTCCTGCTATGCATTCGACAATGTAACGAGTACTTTCGGGTGTCAGAGAAAATGCATGGAGTAAAAAGTACAATATTTTCTTTAGGAATGTAGTGAAGTAGAAGTAGTCAAACATATAAATAGTAAAGTAAAGTACAGATACCCCCAAAAACATTTACGTATTTTCACTTTACACCACCACACACACACACACACACACACACACACACACACACACACACACACACACACACACACACACACACACACACACACACACACACACACACACACACACACACACACACACACACACACACACACACACGTTAGTCACCTTTTAAGATAATACATGTGGAGCAACATTTTCATCATGCAAAATAGCACATGCTAATTTAAAACTTTTCCTTAACAATGTGCATTATAAGCAGTGTTGGGGAGTAGTGAACTACATATACTACATCAACTAGTAATTTAACTACATTTTGCAGTAGCTTGGTGGTAGTTGAACTAAATTTAAATCTTGTTAGTGTTTTCAGTAGTTAATTACTTTGTTGCCATGTAGTGTTGTAGCTAACTACTGGAACTACACACTACATTGTTTTGCAAAAATATACTAAAATATGAGTAAAGTAGGCAATATTTTTTTCTTCATGCTGATCTTCCTAGGTAGTCTTGTTTTCAGATTGACTGTTAAAACCCTGCCACATACCTCTTGTGTCTGAGCCGTTGAATTGAAATTCTCAGAGCCACCTGTTTCTTTCATCACACCAGTCACGTTGGCCATTAAGCCAGAAGATGTTTGTTTCTGTTCCGACAATGCAGTTAACATCTTCAACGAGCTAGCTCAATTACACATTCTGTTAACATCTGACTCCAGAGTGATCTGTTTTTGCAATTTGTAGTCTATGACATTTAAGATTTAAATATGATGAAGTAGTTTGGATATAGTGAACTACTTTTTCAAAGTGACTTTAGTTCAGTAAACTGTATGTTTCTTAAGTGGGCAATCTGCAGTAGCGTCTTCCATTTTCGGACTTCTGAATTTTTATTTATTTATTTTTTATTTCACCTTTATTTAACCAGGTAGGCTAGTTGAGAACAAGTTCTCATTTGCAACTGCGACCTGGCCAAGATAAAGCATAGCAATTCGACACTTACAACAACACAGTTACACATGGAATAAACAAAACATTGTCAATAATACAGTAGAACAAAAGAAAACAAAAAGTCTATATACAGTGAGTGTAAATGAGGTAAGATAAGGGAGTTAAGGCAATAAATAGTCCATGGTGGCAAAGTAATTACAATATAGCAATTAAACACTGGAATGGTAGATGTGCAGGAAATGAATGTGCAAGTAGAGATACTGGGGTGCAAAGGAGCAAGATAAATAAATAAATACTGTATGGGGATGAGGTAGGTAGATAGATGAGTTATGCACAGGTGCAGTGATCTGTGAGCTGCTCTGACAGCTGGTGCTTAAAGCTAGTGAGGGAGATATGAGTCTCCAGCTTCAAAGATTTTTGCAGTTCGTTCCAGTCATTGGCAGCAGAGAACTGGAAGGAAAGACGACCAAAGGAGGAATTGGCTTTGGGGGTGACCAGTGAGATATACCTGCTGGAGCGCGTGCTACGAGTGGGTGCTGCTATGGTGACCAGTGAGCTGAGATAAGGCCGGGCTTTACCTAGCAGAGACTTGTAGATAACCTGTCGCCAGTGGGTTTGGCGACGCGTATGAAGTGAGGGCCAACCAACGAGAGCGTACAGGTCGCAATGGTGGGTAGTGTATGGGGCTTTGGTAACAAAATGGATGGCACTGTGATAGACTGCATCCAGTTTGTTGAGTAGAGTGTTGAAGGCTATTTTATAGATGACATCACCCAAGTCGAGGATCGGTAGGATGGTCAGTTTTACGAGGGTATGTTTGGCAGCATGAGTGAAGGATGCTTTGTTGCGATATAGGAAGCTGATTCTAGATTTAATTTTGGATTGGAGATGCTTAATGTGAGTCTGTAAAGAGAGTTTAAAGTCTAACCAGACTAATTAATGACATATAGCCCACTGATTCCTGAAAAATATCAATTATAAATGCCTCATGAGCTTAGTTCAACTGTTGTACCCCATCAGAACCCAACATACGCTTGTTTTCAATGTTAGTAAACAAATTAAATGTAAACAACACTATATAGCCTCAAAACAGGGTTAAAACTATAATTTGGATATCATGGTCAGTCCTTGCATACATAGCTCTGTTTATGAATTTGAGAGTGGTTAGACTTTTCCAGCCCTATCCCTTAGCTGTGTTATTGTTTCAACTGCTGATTGACACTTTAAGAGGAGCTTTAAATGTAACTTAACTTCTTCCAGTATGAAGTAATTGGTAGCTTGGTAAACTATATATTTTAGAGTAGATTCCACACCACTGATTATAAGGAGACTCTTGTTCAACATGGGTTTAGTAAACTGTGTGATGCATGTGATGAGAGGCAGTATTTGGAACTTGCATTTGATTATATAGGTCTCCTTCCTGGTTATTTCTCATTGGCATTTCATCATGCAAATGTTAGCCATAGTCTGCTGTGTTAGATTAGTTAACCAGGATATAGGACTTGACGAGGGCAATTTGAAGGACCTTCCTTAGCTACCGTAGGTGCTTCAGAGACTCATATCAGTAAGTGGTGTAAGGATTTGCCAAAGATAAAAGTGGAAGAGCTCTGTCATGCATGCCCAATGAGCTATGCCTGGAACTAACTACATGAGCCACCTATTACCACATGCTCCTCCCACTACCTGCTGCATTCCTTCATTAATTCATTGGTTGTCTCCGAATCCCTCGGAGTGCAAAGTGATGAATGAGGTTGGTAGCGGTGTTGAGCTATGCTAACTGTGTTTGCGGTATGGTAGCTGTGTTGAATGAGGTTGAGCTATGGTAGCTGTGTTGAATGAGGTTGAGCTATGGTAGCTGTGTTAAACTATGTTAGCTGTGTAAAGCTATGGTAGCAGTGTTAAGCTATGGTAGCTGTATTGAATGAGGTTCAGCTATGGTAGCAGTGTTAAGCTATGGTAGCTGTGTTGCCGAATGGTAACTGTGTTGAATGAGGTTGAGATATGGTAGCTGTGTTAATCTATGGTAGCTGTGTTGAATGAGGTTGAGCTATGGTAGCTGTGTTAAGCTATGGTCGCTGTGTTGCCGTATGGTAGCTGTGTTGCCGAATGGTAACTGTGTTGAATGAGGTTGAGCTATGGTAGCAGTGTTGAGCTATGGTGCGGTGTTGCCCTATGGTAAATGTGTTGAATGAGTTTGAACTATGGCATGCTGAACAATGGTAACTGTGTTGAGCTATGGTAAATGTGTTGAGCTATGGTATCGGTGTTGAGCTATGGTAGCTGTGTTGCTGTATGGTAGCTGTGTTAAGCTATGGTTGCTGTGTTGCTGTATGGTAGCTGTGTTAAGCTATGGCAAATGTGTTGAGCTATGGTAGCGGCGTTGCGCTATGGTAGCGGTGTTACAATATGGTAGCGGTGTTGCGCTATGGTAGCGGTGTTGAGCTATGATAGCGGTGTTGAGCTATTGTAACTGTGTTGCGCTATGGTAACAGTGTTGAGGTATGGTAGCGGTGTTGAGCTATGGTAGTGGTGTTGAGCTATGGTAGCTGTGTTGAGCTATGGTAGCTGTGTTGAGCTATGGTAGCTGTGTTACCGTATGGTAGCTGTGTTGAATGAGGTTGAGCTAAGGTAGCAGTGTTGTGCAATGGTGCGGTGTTGCCCTATGGTAAGTGTGTTGAATAAGTTTGAGCTATGGCGTGTTTAGCTATTGTAACTGTGTTGCGCTATGGTAACGGTGTTGAGCTATGGTAGCTGTGTTGCAGTATGGTAGCTGTGTTGAATGAGGTGGAGCTATGGTAGCAGTGTTAAGCTATGGTAGCTGTGTTGCTGCATGGTAGCTGTGTTGAGCAATGGTAGCTGTGTTGAGCTATGGTAGCTGTGTTGAGCTATGGTAGCTGTGTTGAGCTATGGTAGCTGTGTTGAGCTATGGTAGCTGTGTTGAATGAGGTTGAGCTATGGTAGCAGTGTTAAGCTATGGTAGCTGTGTTGCTGTATGGTAGCTGTGTTGAGCTATGGTGGCTGTGTTGAGCTATGGTAGCTGTGTTGAGCTATGGTAGCTGTGTTGAATGAGGTTGAGCTATTGTAGCAGTGTTAAGCTATGGTAGCTGTGTTGCTGTATGGTAGCTGTGTAAATCTATGGTTGCTGTGTTGAATGAGGTTGAGCTATGGTAGCTGTGTTAAGCTATGGTAGCTGTGTTGCCGTATGGTAGCTGTGTTGCCGAATGGTAACTGTGTTGAATGAGGTTGAGCTATGGTAGCAGTGTTGAGCTATGGTGCGCTGTTGCCCTATGGTAAATGTGTTGAATGAGTTTGAGCTATGGCGTGCTGAACAATGGTAACTGTGTTGAGCTATGGTAAATGTGTTGAGCTATGGTATCGGTGTTGAGCTATGGTAGCTGTGTTGCTGTATGGTAGCTGTGTTAAGCTATGGCAACTGTGTCGAGCTATGGTAGCGGCGTTGAGCTATGGTAGCGGCGTTGAGCTATGGTAGCGGTGTTGCGCTATGGTAGCGGTGTTGCGCTATTGTAGCGGTGTTGAGCTATTGTAACTGTGTTGCGCTATGGTAACAGTGTTGAGGTATGGTAGCGGTATTGTGCTATGGTAGTGGTGTTGAGCTATGGTAGCTGTGTTGAGCTATAGTAGCTGTGTTGAGCTATGGTAGCTGTGTTACCGTATGGTAGCTGTGTTGAATGAGGTTGAGCTAAGGTAGCCTTGTTGAGCAATGGTGCGGTGTTGCCCTATGGTAAGTGTGTTGAATAAGTTTGAGCTATGGCGTGTTTAGCTATTGTAACTGTGTTGCGCTATGGTAACGGTGTTGAGCTATGGTAGCTGTGTTGAGCTATGGTAGCTGTGTTGAGCTATGGTAGCTGTGTTGCAGTATGGTAGCTGTGTTGAATGAGGTGGAGCTATGGTAGCAGTGTTAAGCTATGGTAGCTGTGTTGCTGCATGGTAGCTGTGTTGAGCAATGGTAGCTGTGTTGAGCTATGGTAGCTGTGTTAAGCTATGGTAGCTGTGTTGCTGCATGGTAGCTGTGTTGAGCAATGGTAGCTGTGTTGAGCTATGGTAGCAGTGTTAAGCTATGGTAGCTGTGTTGCTGTACAGCAGCTGTGTGGAATGAGGTTGAGCTATGGTAGCTGTGTTGCCGTATGGTAGCTTTGTTGAGCTATGGCAACTGTGTTGAGCTATGGTAACTGTGTTGAGCTATGGTACCGGTGTTGCGCAATGGTAACGGTGTTGCGCTATGTTAGCTGTGTTGAGCTATGGTAGCAGTGTTGAGCTAAGGTAACGGCAATGCGCCATGGTAGCGGTGTTGAACTATGGTAACTGTATTGAGCTATGGTAACTGTGTTGAGCTATAGTAACTGTGTTGAGCTATAGTAACTGTGTTGCCGTATGGCAGCTGTGAAATTACTTTTAAAGAACGACCAGGCATCCTTGACTGACGGGATGAGGTCAATATCCTTGCAGGATACCCGGGCCAGGTCGATTAGAAAGGCCTGCTCACAGAAGTGTTTTAGTGAGCAATTGACAGTGATGAGGGGTGGTCGTTTGACCGCGGCCCCATAGCGGATACAGGCAATGAGCCAGTGATCGCTGAGATCCTGATTGAAAACAGCAGAGGTGTATTTGGAGGGCAAGTTGGTCAGGATAATATCTATGAGGGTGACCATGTTTACGGATTTAGGATTGTACCTAGTGGTTTCCTTGATAATTTGTGTGAGATTGAGGGCATCTAGCTTAGATTGTAGGTCTGCTGGGGTGTTAAGCATATCCCAGTTTCAGTCACCTAACAGAACGAACTCTGAAGATAGATGGGGGGCAATCAATTCACATATGGTGTCCAGGGCACAGCTGGGAGCTGAGGTGGGTCTATAACAGGCGGCAACAGTGAGAGACTTATTTCTGGAGAGATTAATTTTTAAAATTAGAAGCTCGAACTGTTTGGGCATAGACCTGGAAAATATGACATAACTTTGCAGGCTATCTCTGCAGTAGATTGCAACTCCTCCTCCTTTGGCAGTTCTATCTTGACAGAAAATGTTGTAGTTGGGTATGGAAATCTTTTTGGTGGCCTTCCTAAGCCAGGATTCAGATACGGCAAGGACATCAGGGTTGGCGGAGTGTGCTAAAGCAGTGAGTAAAACAAACTTAGGGAGAAGGCTTCTGATGTTAACATGCATGAAACCAAGGCTTTTTATGATTACAGAAGTCAACAAATGAGAGTGCCTGGGGACACGCAGGGCCTGGGTTAGCCTCCACATCACCCAAGGAACAGAGGAGGAGTAGGATGAGGGTACGGCTAAAGGCTAGCAAAACTGGTCGTCTAGTGTGTTGGGGACAGAGAATAAAAGGAGCAGATTTCTGGGCGTGGTAGAATAGATTCAGGGCATAATGTGCAGACATGGGTATGGTGGGGTGCGGGTACAGTATAGGTAAACCCGGGCACTGAGTGATGATAAGAGAGGTTGCATCTCTGGACACGCTGGTTATACTGGGTGAGGTCACCGCATGTGTGGGAGGTGGGACAAAGGAGGTATCTGTGGCATGTACAGTGGGACTAGGGGCTCCACAGTAAACTAAAACAATGATAACTATCCTAAACAACAGTATACAAGGCATATTGACATTTGAGAGAGACATCAAGCGAGGCATAAAGCAATCATAGGTGTTGATTGGGAGAGCTAGCTAAGACAACAACGGGTAAGACAACAACAGGTAAAATGGTGATGAATGGGCAGAGGGGGTAGTCGTTGCATCACTAGCACGCGGGAGACACAGCGTTTAAAGTTAGCAGACCGGGGTAGGTAGAAGCGTCTGCTCCGACGTCCGGCAAAGGCCAGTTGAAGGCACATTTGATGGAATTACGTCTGCGGACTAATCGTGGTGGCACGGGCGGGCCGCCGTGTCGACGAAGGGACAGGGCAGATGGCGAAAGAGGTATTGTAGTTGTGGTAATTTAGTTTGCTAGCCCGGGAGATGCGCCTGGCTCAGGGCTAGCTTCGGGGCCGGGTCACTCAGTGGCAGCTAGCTATCTGTGATGATCAATGGTCCGGGGTTTACGTCAGGAATCAGGCGTTGTAGTGGAGAAAAACAGTCCGAGGCTGCCAGGTATTATCCAGGCTAAAAAACCGCTGGTGCCTGAGCAGAGGGTAAAGGCCGCTAGCAGTGGCTAACAATGACTAAATAGCTAGTAGCTAATTAGCTGGCTAGCTTCTGATGAAAGTTTTGGCTATAAGATCTAAAAAATTAAATATCGGAACCGTGTCACATTGAGTGAGGCGGGTTACCGGAAGGCATATTTAATTTAAAAGTGGAAAAAGAGATTGAAAAATAAATAGGAATTTATACAAAAAATACAAAAAATACAAAAATGAAACGAGAGAACGACAAACCACGGCTGCACTGCTACGCCACGCCATCTTGGAAAAAATTGGTAGTGGTGTTGAGCTATGGTAGCTGTGTTGAGCTATGGTAGCCGTGTTGAGCTATGGTAACTGTGTTGAGCTATGATAGCGGTGTTGACCTTTACAAACAGCACTTTTATGAATGTATGATCATAAATCCATGAAGAGAAATACAATGTTCAGCTTATTTCGGTACGAAATGGTTGCATTTTGACAGGTGTTAATATTGTTACTTTCAGGGGAGGTAATTTTGTCATTAGTGTCTGCTTGGTAAACTGGCTCGATGCAGAGACATAATAATAATTCACAGAGTGATTAACATTGTGGCTTGCTTCATTAAAGTGACTGACAGGGGCCCCTCTACCACACTCACCCTTTCTGGCGATGACAGAGCGTGAGGCTGAGTGGAAGCCCACCACCCCGGCCACGTTGTCGTTAGCCAGGATGATGATGGTGACCGTGTCTGAGCTGGGCAGGATCCGACTGCCTCCCGCAGTCTTCACCAAGCCAACCATCAGGGTCTCGCTGTCCTCGGGCTCCAAATCATCCACGATCACTATCTCAATGTTCTTCTTAATATCGCCTTGGGATGGAGGGAACACAATATATTGCATATCAAAAAATGCATTCATATCCAAAAAGCCTTCTGTAGTACTAGATTTCAAACCTACCATCGGCAAAGACAAGTGTTCCTCCAGTCCCGGTGAAGTCAGTGCCCGGTGTTGCCATTCCACCCACGAACCTCCACTCCACAGTCACCTGCCCTAGGCTGCCCCCCCTCCTCTCTATGACCAGGGGTACTGGCACACGTGGTTCCTCCCTCACCTCCAGATAGAGCCCGTCCTGTGTAGCATTAGAGCTGAGGCTATAGATGAGAAACACCCCAAAGGCATCCCCATTCATTCCGATTGTGACCACTGCCTTGTCCGGATGCCCTATGGAGGGCAGGTTCTTCTGAGCCACCGTCAAGTTCACCAGCACCACCTTCAGGATGCGGATGGAGAAGCTCTCGTCCATTTCGGGGAGTTTGTCCGTCAGAATGGGCACGGTCAGGTTGGCTTCCCCTGAGCCGTCCTCCAAGATGGCTGTCTGTGCTGTCGTAGTGTAGTCACTCCCCGCCATGGCCTGCGAGCTGAAGAGAGCGGCGGTGGCGGTGGTGTTTTTGGTGTAGGTGAGGGTCTGGGCGGACTCGGTCAGCTGATCGGCCCCGCTGGTCACCCAGGTGCAGGAGGCCATGGGGGAAGATCCCCCAGGAGGAGACAGGGAGAAGGCCTGGCAGGCTCTCTCCCTCAGGCAGGCAGCAGCACAGACAACCAGGGGGTCCCCCTGGGAGCTGATGTTGACTGGCCTGCGGGGGGCGCCAGAGGGCACTCCTGACACCGGGGGGCTGTAGTACAACAGCAGGTTCTGGCCTTCAGTCTGGGCCATGCTCACTATGTCTATCTCTGAGGTGCTGTAGAGGACCTCCAATCGGCCAAAATGACCACCACTGACAAGATGAGTGAGAGAGAGTTAGTTGAGATGAAGGACAGAGAGAGGGAGAGAGAGCACATTGAGAATAAGGACAGAGAGAGGGAGAGAGAGTAATTTGAGATTAAGGACAGAGAGAGGGAGAAAGAGTTAGTTGAGATGATGGACAGAGAGAGGGAGAGAGAGAGAGAGTTGAGATGAAGGAGAAAGAGAGGGAGAGAGAGTTAGTTGAGATGAAGGAGAAAGAGAGGGAGAGAGAGTTAGTTGAGATGAAGGAGAGAGAGGAAGAGAGAGTTAGTTGAGATGAAGGAGAGAGAGAGAGGGAGAGAGAGTTAGTTGCGATGAAAGACAGAGAGAGGGAGAGAGAGCACATTGAGAATAAGGACAGAGAGAGGGAGAGAGAGTAATTTGAGATTAAGGACAGAGAGAGGGAGAAAGAGTTAGTTGAGATGATGGACAGAGAGAGGGAGAGAGAGAGAGAGTTGAGATGAAGGAGAAAGAGAGGGAGAGAGAGTTAGTTGAGATGAAGGAGAAAGACAGGGAGAGAGAGTTAGTTGAGATGAAGGAGAGAGAGGAAGAGAGAGTTAGTTGAGATGAAGGAGAGAGAGAGAGGGAGAGAGAGTTAGTTGCGATGAAAGACAGAGAGAGGGAGAGAGAGTTAGTTGAGATGAAGGAGAGAGAGAGGGAGAGAGAGTTAGTTGCGATGAAAGACAGAGAGAGGGAGAGAGAGTAAATTGAGATGAAGGACAGAGAGTTAGTTGCGATGAAAGACAGAGAGGGAGAGAGAGTTAGTTGAGATAATGAGAGAGAGTTAGTTGAGATGAAAGACAGAGGGAGAGAGAGTTAGTTGAGATAAAGGACAGAGAGAGGGAGAGAGAGTTAGTTGAGATGAAGGAGAGAGAGAGGGAGAGAGTTAGTTGAGCATTCCAAGTCAACAAAACAGAAAAGTAGCAATATGTAATTTCACTGCCATATAGGACCTGCAACAAACAAACCTTCGACGGACAGTAATGTTGGCCACAAAAATTCCCTGGAGAGGTTCCTGTACTTGATACACAGACTGGTCAAAGTAGACTGTCCCATACGGGTTGTCATTGGCTGGGACAATGATACTAACTGTTTTGTCTCTTCCAATGTTGCCTCCATTAGTGGCGCTAGTCAATTCCACCTTGATTATCTGAAAAGCACAGAACATTTAGAGGAAAAATGGCATATGTTATATTATTGTATTATAGGCCTATATATTATATAGCATATATTATGATACAAGCCTTTGTTTGGCAAAAAATAACAACAATGTAAGAAATTACGATTGTGTTTCTTACTTCCTCAATTTCCGGCACATCGTCTGCTAGGACCTCAACTTTCA
This sequence comes from Oncorhynchus tshawytscha, assembly GCF_018296145.1. NCBI lineage: Eukaryota > Metazoa > Chordata > Actinopteri > Salmoniformes > Salmonidae > Oncorhynchus > Oncorhynchus tshawytscha. Next base: position 12,512,610 of record NC_056432.1, read on the forward strand.
ACGTCTTCATAGTTTCTCCTGGCGCAAAGGTGACTTCTCCTGACACAGGCCGGAGGTCCCCTACTGCTGCTCTGCCGTTCACTGTGGCTCGCCACTGGACAACTACAGTCCCTATGGCCCCAGCGTTTCGCACGATGGGCAGTGTCACCTGGAATGAGTTCACCCCTGGCTCCTCTATGGTGACAGGAGCAGTCTGAAATACTAGGGTTAGGGGTTAGGGGTTAGGAGTCTGAAATACTAGGGTTAGGGGTTAGGGGTTAGCAGTCTGAAATACTAGGGTTAGGGGTTAGCAGTCTGAAATACTAGGGTTAGGGTTAGGGGTTAGCAGTCTGAAATACTAGTGTTAGGGGTTAGCATTCTGAAATACTAGGGTTAGGGGTTAGCAGTCTGAAATACTAGGGTTAGGGGTTAGCAGTCTGAAATACTAGGGTTAGGGGTTAGGATTAGGGGTTAGCAGTCTGAAATACTAGTGTTAGGGTTAGGGGTTAGCAGTCTGAAATACTAGGGTTAGGGGTTAGGGGTTAGCAGTCTGAAATACTAGGGTTAGGGTTAACAGTCTGAAATACTAGGGTTAGGGGTTAGCAGTCTGAAATACTAGGGTTAGGGGTTAGCAGTCTGAAATACTAGGGTTAGGGGTTAGCAGTCTGAAATACTAGGGTTAGGGGTTAGCAGTCTGAAATACTAGTGTTAGGGGTTAGGGGTTAGCAGTCTGAAATACTAGGGTTAGGAGTTAGCAGTCTGAAATACTAGGGTTAGGGGTTAGCAGTCTGAAATACTAGGGTTAGGGGTTAGGAGTTAGCAGTCTGAAATACTAGGGTTAGGGGTTAGGTGTTAGCAGTCTGAAATACTAGGGTTAGGGGTTAGCAGTCTGAAATACTAGTGTTAGGGGTTAGCAGTTTGAAATACTAGGGTTAGGGGTTAGGGGTTAGCAGTCTGAAATACTAGGGTTAGGGGTTAGCAGTCTGAAATACTAGGGTTAGGGGTTAGGGGTTAGCAGTCTGAAATACTAGTGTTAGGGGTTAGGGGTTAGCAGTCTGAAATACTAGGGTTAGGGGTTAGGAGTTAGCAGTCTGAAATACTAGGGTTAGGGGTTAGGTGTTAGCAGTCTGAAATACTAGGGTTAGGGGTTAGCAGTCTGAAATACTAGGGTTAGGGGTTAGGGGTTAGCAGTCTGAAATACTAGGGTTAGGGGTTAGCAGTCTGAAATACTAGGGTTAGGGGTTAGGGGTTAGCAGTCTGAAATACTAGTGTTAGGGGTTAGGGGTTAGCAGTCTGAAATACTAGGGTTAGCAGTCTGAAATACTAGGGTTAGGGGTTAGCAGTCTGAAATACTAGGGTTAGGGGTTAGCAGTCTGAAATACTAGGGTTAGGGGTTAGCAGTCTGAAATACTAGGGTTAGGGGTTAGCAGTCTGAAATACTAGGGTTAGGGGTTAGCAGTCTGAAATACTAGGGTTAGGGGTTAGCAGTCTGAAATACTAGGGTTAGGGGTTAGCAGTCTGAAATACTAGGGTTAGGGGTTAGCAGTCTGAAATACTAGTGTTAGGGGTTAGCAGTCTGAAATACTAGGGTTAGGGGTTAGCAGTCTGAAATACTAGGGTTAGGGGTTAGGGGTTAGCAGTCTGAAATACTAGGGTTAGGGGTTAGCAGTCTGAAATACTAGGGTTAGGGGTTAGGGGTTAGCAGTCTGAAATACTAGGGTTAGGGGTTAGCAGTCTGAAATACTAGGGTTAGGGGTTAGCAGTCTGAAATACTAGGGTTAGGGGTTAGCAGTCTGAAATACTAGTGTTAGGGGTTAGGGGTTAGCAGTCTGAAATACTAGGGTTAGGGGTTAGCAGTCTGAAATACTAGGGTTAGGGGTTAGCAGTCTGAAATACTAGGGTTAGGGGTTAGCAGTCTGAAATACTAGGGTTAGGGGTTAGCAGTCTGAAATACTAGGGTTAGGGGTTAGCAGTCTGAAATACTAGTGTTAGGGGTTAGGGGTTAGCAGTCTGAAATACTAGGGTTAGGGGTTAGCAGTCTGAAATACTAGGGTTAGGGGTTAGCAGTCTGAAATACTAGGGTTAGGGGTTAGGGTTAGCAGTCTGAAATACTAGGGTTAGGGGCTAGGTGTTAGCAGTCTGAAATACTAGGGTTAGGGGTTAGCAGTCTGAAATACTAGTGTTAGGGGTTAGCAGTTTGAAATACTAGGGTTAGGGGTTAGGGGTTAGCAGTCTGAAATACTAGGGTTAGGGGTTAGCAGTCTGAAATACTAGTGTTAGGGGTTAGGGGTTAGCAGTCTGAAATACTAGGGTTAGGGGTTAGGAGTTAGCAGTCTGAAATACTAGGGTTAGGGGTTAGGTGTTAGCAGTCTGAAATACTAGGGTTAGGGGTTAGCAGTCTGAAATACTAGTGTTAGGGGTTAGCAGTCTGAAATACTAGGGTTAGGGGTTAGGGGTTAGCAGTCTGAAATACTAGGGTTAGGGGTTAGCAGTCTGAAATACTAGGGTTAGGGGTTAGGGGTTAGCAGTCTGAAATACTAGTGTTAGGGGTTAGGGGTTAGCAGTCTGAAATACTAGGGTTAGCAGTCTGAAATACTAGGGTTAGGGGTTAGCAGTCTGAAATACTAGGGTTAGGGGTTAGCAGTCTGAAATACTAGGGTTAGGGGTTAGCAGTCTGAAATACTAGGGTTAGGGGTTAGCAGTCTGAAATACTAGGGTTAGGGGTTAGCAGTCTGAAATACTAGGGTTAGGGGTTAGCAGTCTGAAATACTAGGGTTAGGGGTTAGCAGTCTGAAATACTAGGGTTAGGGGTTAGCAGTCTGAAATACTAGTGTTAGGGGTTAGCAGTCTGAAATACTAGGGTTAGGGGTTAGCAGTCTGAAATACTAGGGTTAGGGGTTAGGGGTTAGCAGTCTGAAATACTAGGGTTAGGGGTTAGCAGTCTGAAATACTAGGGTTAGGGGTTAGCAGTCTGAAATACTAGGGTTAGGGGTTAGCAGTCTGAAATACTAGGGTTAGGGGTTAACAGTCTGAAATACTAGGGTTAGGGGTTAGCAGTCTGAAATACTAGGGTTAGGGGTTAGCAGTCTGAAATACTAGGGTTAGGGGTTAGCAGTCTGAAATACTAGGGTTAGGGGTTAGCAGTCTGAAATACTAGGGAACACAAACAGTACTTTGAGGTCTAATGGGTCATTTACTAATAAAGTAACAATGCAGTAACAATTTTTCATTGGGCTCTTTTAGACAAAAATACAGTAGATTATTGTCTAATGTAGTCAGTCATTGTGCATCTACTGTAATCTGATTTGAATGACCATCTGTACATTCTAGAACTATATTGACTAGTATACATGCACATACGTGAGGGCATGTCTGTGTGGGAGAGGAGAGAGACGTGAGCTAACCAAAGGCCCCAAAGGGGTCGTCGGAGGGCAGGATGGTGATGATGGTGCGGGTTAGCACCCCCAGTTTAGCACCCCCTGTGGTGACGTTGAGCAACTCGATGCGGAAGGTCTCCTCCAGCTCAGGAATCACATCATCAATGATGTAGATGGGAACTGGCTTACTGGTCTCCCCCTCCAGGAGAACCACGTCAGAGGACGCTATGCTGTAGTCGTCACCTGGGTTGACACACACATTGTTAGACACACACTATTTATTACATACACTTTGCATGCGCACACTTGTATACACACACACACAGTCCCTGCTATACAGTTTATATGAGACACTATTGATACTATTGAGATGATGTAGACCACACTGACCAACTCTGGCAGTCATAGGTACAGCCCTGAACTTCACAGACACGTCAGCAAAAATTCCCCCAATGCGTGTGACATTGATAATGGGTCCAACATAGTCCTCGGCCACGTTGACAGCAGGGGCGGACAGCTGCAGAAACCCAAAGGCGTCATCACTGGCCTCTACTATGACCTGGGCCACGATCTCTGCCTTCGGACCAAGACGAGGAGAATGGACAACTAGGAAAGAGAAGAAACCGTATGGTTTGACAAAAAAACAATATCCTTAGTCCAGCTGTAGACACTACATGACCAAAAGTATGTGGACACCGGCTCTTCAAACATCTCATTCCAAAATCATGGGCATTAATATGTAGTTGGTCCCCCCTTTGCTGCTTTAACAGCCTCCCCTCTTCTGGGAAGGCTTTCCACTAGATATTGTAACATTGCTGCGAGGACTTGCTTCCATTCAACCACAAGATCATTAGTGAGGTCGGGCACTGATGTTGGGCAATTAGGCCTGGCTCACAGTCGGCGTTCCAATTCATCCCAAAGGTTTTCGATTGGGTCACTACTTTGGTCACTACTCTGTGCAGGCCAGTCAAGTTCTTCCACACCGATCTCGACAAACCATTTCTGTATGGACCTTGCTTTGTGCATGGGGGCATTGTCATGCTGAAATAAAAGTAAAGGGCCTTCCCCAAACTGTTGCCACAAAGTTGGAAGCACAGAAAAGTCTAGAATGTTATTGTATGCTGTAGCGTTAAGATTTCCCTTCACTGGAACTAAGGGGCCTAGCACGAACCATGAACAAGCGCCAGACAATTATTCCTCCTCTATCAAACTTTACAGCTGGCACTATGCATTGGGGCAGGTAGCATTCTCCTGGCATCTGCTAAACCCAGATTTTCCGTCGGACTGCCAGATGGTGAAGAGTGATTCCTCACTCCAGATAACGCGTTTCCACTGCTCCAGAGTCCAATGGCGGTGAGCTTTTTTAAATGTATTTTTAAATAATAAAAAATGTAACCTTTATTTAACTAGGCAAATCAGTTAAGAACACATTATTATTTACAATGACGGCGAGCTTTAGAACACTCCAGCCGATGCTTGGCATTGCGCATGGAGAACCCGGCTGCGGAAACCAATTTCATGAAGCCCCCGATGAACAGGTATTGTGCTGACGTTGCTTCCAGAGGCAGTTTGGAACTCGGTAGTGAGTGTTGCAACCGAGGACAGATGAGTTTTATACGCATCAGCACTCAGCAGTCCCGTTCTGTGAGCTTGTGTGGTCTACCATTTTATGGTTGAGCCGTTGTTGTTCCTAGACGTTTCCACTTCACAAACTCAGCACTTACAGTTGACCGGGGCAGCTGTAGCAGGACAGAAATTTGACGAACTGACTTGTTGGAAAGGTGGCATTCTATGACCGTGCCATGTTGAAAGTCAATAAGCTCTTCAGTAAGGCCATTCTCCTGCCAATGTATGTCTATGGAGATTGCATGGCTGTGTGCTCGATTGTATACACCTGTCAGCAATGGGTGTGGCTGAAATAGCCAAATTTACTAATTTGAAGGGGTGTCCACATACTTTAGAATATATAGTGAACAGTTGAAGTCGGAAGTTTACATACACCTTAGCCAAATACATTTCAACTCAGTTTTTCACAATTCCTGACATTTAATCAGAGTAAAAAGTCCCTGTCTTAGGTCAGTTAGGATCACCACTTTATTTTAAGAATGTAAAATGTCAGAATAATAGAGAATGATATATTTCAGCTTTTCTTTCTTTCATGTAACTGAGTCAGGTTTGTAGGCCTCCTTGCTCGAACACGCTTTTTCAGTTCTGCCCACAAATTTTCTACGGGATTGAGGTCAGGGCTTTGTGATGGCCACTCCAATACCTTGACTTTGTTGCCTGAAGCCATTTTGCCACAACTTTGGACGTATGCTTGGGGTCACTGTCCATTTGGAAGATCCATTTGCGACCAAGCTTTAACTTCCTGACTGATGTCTTGAGATGTTGCTTCAATATATCCACATAATTTCCCTCCCTCATGATGCCATCTATTTTGTGAAGTGCAACAGTCCCTCCTGCAGCAAAGCACCCCCACAACATGATGCTGCCACCTCCGTGCTTCACGGTTAGGATGGTGTTCTTCGGCTTGCAAGCTTCCCCCTTTTTTCTCCAAACATAAAAATAGTCATTATGGCCAAACAGTTATAATTTTGTTTCATCAAACCCAAGGACATTTCTCCAAAAAGTATGATCTTTGTCCCCATGTGCAGTTGCAAACCGTAGTCTGGCTTTTTTATGGCGGTTTTGGAGCAGTGGCTTCTTTCTTGCTGAGCAGCCTTTCAGGTTATGTCGATATAAGACTAATTTTACTGTGGATATCGATACTTTTGTACCGTTTTCCCCCAGCATCTTCACAAGGTCCTTTGTTGTTGTTCTGGGATTCATTTGCACTTTTCACACCAAAGTATGTTCATCTCAAGGACACAGAACGCATCTCCTTCCTGAGCAGTATGACAGCTGCGTGGTACCTTCAGGCATTTGGAAATTGCTCCCAAGGATGAACCAGACTTGTGGAGATCTACAATGTTTTTTCTGAGGTTTTGGCTGATTTCTTTTGATTTTTCCATAATGTCAAGCAAAGAGGCACTGCGTTTGAAGGTAGGCCTTGAAATACATTCACAGGTACACCTCCAATTGACTCAAATTATGTTAATTAGCCTATCAGAAGCTTCAAAAGCCATGACATCATTTTCTGGAATTTTCCAAGCTGTTTAAAGGCTCAGTCAACTTAGTGTATGTAAACTTCTGATCCACTGGAATTGTGATAATCTGTATGTAAACAATTGTTGGAACAATTACTTGTGTCATGCACAAAGTAGATGTCCTAACCGACTTGCCAAAACTGTAGTTTGTTAACATGAAATTTGTGGAGTGGTTGAAAAATGAGTTTTAAGGACTCCAACCTAAGTGCATGTACATTTCTGACTTCAACTGTATGTATATATAGTGTTTAAATATAGTGAATGTATATATATATATATATATACATACATACAGTGGGGCAAAAAAGTATTTAGTCAGCCACAAATTGTGCAAGTTCTCCCACTTAAAAAGATGAGAGAGGCCTGTAATTTTCATCATAGGTACACTTCAACTATGACAGACAAAATGAGAAAAAAAATCCAGAAAATCACATTGTAGAATTTTTAATGAATTTATTTGCAAATTATGGTGGAAAATAAGTATTTGGTCAATAACAAAAGTTTATCTCAATACTTTGTTATATACTCTTTGTTGGCAATGACAGAGGTCAAACGTTTTCTGTAAGTCTTCACAAGGTTTTCACACACTGTTGCTGGTATTTTGGCCCATTCCTCCATGCAGATCTCCTCTAGAGCAGTGATGTTTTGGGGCTGTTGCTGAGCAACGCAGACTTTCAACTCCCTCCAAAGATTTTCTTTGGGGTTGAGATCTGGAGACTGGCTAGGCCACTCCAGGACCTTGAAATGCTTCTTACGAAGCCACTCCTTCATTGCCCGGGCGGTGTGTTTGGGATCATTGTCATAATGAAAGACCCAGCCACGTTTCATCTTCAATGCCCTTGCTGATGGAAGGAGGTTTTCACTCAAAATCTCACGATACATGGCCCCATTCATTCTTTCCTTTACACGGATCAGTCGTCCTGGTCCCTTTGCCGAAAAACAGCCACAAAGCATGATGTTTCCAACCCCATGCTTCACAGTAGGTATGGTGTTCTTTGGATACGACTCAGCATTCTTTGTCCTCAAAAACACGACGAGTTGAGTTTTTACCAAATGGTTCTATTTTGGTTTCATCTGACCATATGACATTCTCCCAATCTTCTTCTGGATCATCCAAATGCTCTCTAGCAAACTTCAGATGGGCATGGGCATGTACTGGCTTAAGCAGGGGGACACGTCTGGCACTGCAGGATTTGAGTCCCTGGCGGCGTAGTGTGTAACTGATGGTAGGCTTTGTTAATTTGGTCCCAGCTCTCAGCAGGTCATTCACTAGGTCCCCCCGTGTGGTTCTGGGATTTTTGCTCACCGTTCTTGTGATCATTTTGACCCCACGGGGTGAGATCTTGCGTGGAGCCCCAGATCGAGGGAGATTATCAGTGGTCTTGTATGTCTTCCATTTCCTAATAATTGCTCCCACAGTTGATTTCTTCAAACCAAGCTGCTTACCTATTGCAGATTCAGTCTTCCCAGCCTACAATTTTGTTTCTGGTGTCCTTTGACAGCTCTTTGGTCTTGGCCATAGTGGAGTTTGGAGTGTGACTGTTTGAGGTTGTGGACAGGTGTCTTTTATACTGATAACAAGTTCTAACAGGTGCCATTAATACAGGTAATGAGTGGAGGACAGAGGAGCCTCTTAAAGAAGAAGTTACAGGTCTGTGAGAGCCAGAAATCTTGCTTGTTTGTAGGTGACCAAATACTTATTTTCCACCATAATTTGCAAATAAATTCATAACAAATCCTACAATGTGATTTTCTGGATGTTTTTTCCTCATTTTGTCTGTCATAATTTAAGTGTACCTATGATGAAAATTTACAGGCCTCTCACATCTTTTTAAGTGGGAGAACTTGCACAATTGGTGGCTGACAAAATACTTTTTGCCCAACTGTGTGTGTGTGTGTGTGTATATATATATATATATATATATATATATATATATATATATAGTGTATGTATATATATATAGTGTATGTATATATAGAGTACATATATATAGTGAATGTATATATAGAGTACATATTTATAATGAATGTCTGTATATATAGTTTATGTACACTATCGTTCAAAAGTTTGGGCTCACTTAGAAATGTCCCCGTTTTTGAAAGAAAAGCAACATTTTTGCCCATTAAAATAACATCAAATTGATCAAATTGACATTGTTTATGTAGTAAATGACCATTGTAGCTGGAAACTGCAGATTTTTGGGGGAATATCTATATAGTTATACAGAGGTTAGCATCTCGGAGTCGCCTCTTCACTGTTGACGTTGAGACTGGTGTTTTGCGGGTACTATTTAATGAATCTGCCAGTTGAGGACTTGTGAGGTGTCTGTTTCTCAAACTAGACACTCTAATGTACTTGTCCTCTTGCTCAGTTGTGCACCGGGGCCTCCCACTCCACTTTCTATTCTGGTTAGGGCCAGTTTGCGCTGTTCTGTGAAGGGAGTAGTACACAGCGTTGTACGAGATCTTCAGTTTCTTGGCAATTTCTCGCATGGAATAGCCTTCATTTCTCAGAACAAGAATAGACTGACAAGTTTCAGAAGAAAGGTCTTTGTTTCTGGCCATTTTGAGCCTGTAATCGAACCCACAAATGCTGATACTCCAGATACTCAACTAGTCTAAAGAAGGCCAGTTTTATTGCTTCTTTAATCAGCACAAAAGTTTTCAGCTGTGCTAACATAATTGCAAAAGGTTTTTCTAATGATCAATTAGCCGTTTAAAATGATGAACTTGGATTAGTTAACACAACATGCCATTGGAACACAGTAGTGATGGTTGCTGATAATGGACCTCTGAACGTCTATGTGGATATTCCATAAAAAATCTGCCATTTCCAGCAACAATAGTCATTTACAACATTAACAATGTCTACACTGTATTTCTGATCAATTTGATGTTATTTTAATGGACAAAAAATTTGCTTTTCTTTCAAAAACAAGGACATTTCTAAGTGACTCCAAACTTTTGAACGATAGTTTATATAGTGTATGTATATATAGTGTTTGTATATGTATATATATATATATTGTATGTTGACCATGGATAAGGCTGGATATTCACAGTTGCGATGTGAACATGTTGCAGTGATTTACTTAATCTCTCATGCTGTCCTCCTCCTATGAGATTGACACTGATCAGCTCCATGAATACAGACTCATCCCTCTCAGGCTCTTCATCATCCAGCACTCGAAGGGTTACTTTAGCCTCACTCTGATTGGCTGCAAAACCCACCGACTCCAGCAGGGGGACAAAGTCCTTCCCCTCGTTGGCCCGGCCCACCCCCGGGGTCATGAAGGGGGCGGTGTCAGCCTCACTCAGGGTCCCATACGTAACGCGCACCCTTCCCATCAGCCCCCTCTGCCTGTAGATGGTGAGGGTGACCAGGGTGTGGCCCTCAGGCAGGCGGACCGGCCTGCTGCTCTCAGAGAACACAAACACTCCATAGGGGTCGTCACTGGCCAGCACGGTCACAGTGGCCTCAGTCCTCAAACCCAGACGCCCATGGGAGACGTTGACTAGGGACACACCGAATCTCTTGTCCAGCTCCGGCACCTCGTCCTGGGCCACCTGGAGCTCAATCTCCCCCCTGGTCTGGCCCACGTGGAAGGTGATGTTCCCGGCCCTGCTGATGAGGTCTTCCTCAGAGCTGACATCAGCCTCCCAGAATACAGTTACTTTGGATAAGGCACCGAACAACCGCATCACCTGAGATGGTTAGAGAGGGGGCCCAGAGAGAGAGTAGAGTAAACACAAACACACTGAAACACAGAGACACACACAGAGACACACACACAGAGACACACACATACACACAGAGACACACACACACACACAGAGACACACACACACACTCACACTGAAACACAGAGATGCACTCAGAGACACACATTGAAACACAGAGATACACACACACACACACACACACACACACACACACACACACACACACACACACACACACACACACAGAGATACACACAGAGACACACACACTGAAACACAGAGATACACACAGAGATACACACAGAGACACACACACACTGAAACACAGAGATACACACAGAGACACGCACACTGAAACACAGAGATACACACAGAGATACACACAGACACACACAGAGATACACACAGAGACACACACACTGAAACACAGAGATACACACAGAGACACACACACTGAAACACAGAGATACACACACACACTGAAACACAGAGATACACACAGAGATACACACAAACACACACTGACCTGCAGCAGCACAGTGCTGTGTCCCTCCTCAGGCTCGGTGCCATTGACAGACAGAGAGTCCAGGCTGAACTGAAACACTCCGTGTGCGTCGTCAGAGGCAGCGATGGTCACAGTGATATGGGAGGCGACTCCCAAGCTGGCTAGAAAGACATATAGGTGTTTAACTATCGGGACATCACAACGTGTGACAGCCAGGGGAGTAGCAAACACTGTAAACCCTGTAATTATTTTCATAACCAAAAATCAATGACTGCTTCCTATTGTGCCACATTGTGTAGAACTGAATTCCAATCGAATCCTATTGATCCTCTTGAAATGCTAGACCTGAACACTGCAGTGCATTGTCGGTTTTTAATAAGGGAGAGGGTGAAGCCCTACAGAGAAACAATGATCCCTGGGATCTGGGACATGTTCTGTTCACCACTTACCACTGCTGCCCTCATCTCAATGCCTATTTACTTTTCCCACATCCCTCGCCCCGGTCACAGATCACTGGAACCATTGACATTTTAATCCCCCACACACACACGAAGGCACGCAAGCACACACACACACACACGCATACAAAGGCACACACTGAGGCGTGAGCATGCAAAGACAAGCGCATGCATGCAAACACACACACACAGAGCCTGGCCTTATCAGAGTAGGGTAAGAACTACAGAGGACGTAACACCTCTCCCAACAATATATACATATGCTTAGGAGGAGAGGGACAGTCTAAAAGGATGGGAGGTATTTGGGGGGAGGTGTAGGGGAGGTGGTCTTACCACGGTGGTGAGAGGACAAGAGGAAGAAGTCAGTGTCACTTTCTCCACTGCCACTGCCAAGGAACTGACCCACTTTAGGAGCACACCAGAGTAGTGGAGATCATTGGGGATTACAGCACACAGGAGCACACCAGAGTAGTGGGGATCATTGGGGAGTACAGCACACAGGAGCACACCAGAGTAGTGGGGATCATTGGGGTGTACAGCACACAGGAGCACACCAGAGTAGTGGGGATCATTGGGGAGTACAGCACACAGGAGCACACCAGAGTAGTGGGGATCATTGGGGAGTACAGCACACAGGAGCACACCAGAGTAGTGGGGATCATTGGGGAGTACAGCACACAGGAGCACACCAGAGTAGTGGGGATCATTGGGGAGTACAGCACACAGGAGCACACCAGAGTAGTGGGGATTATTGGGGAGTACAGCACACAGGAGCACACCAGAGTAGTGGGATCATTGGGGAGTACAGCACACAGGAGCACACCAGAGTAGTGGGGATCATTGGGGAGTACAGCACACAGGAGCACACCAGAGTAGTGGGGATCATTGGGGAGTCCAGCACACAGGAGCACACCAGAGTAGTGGGGATTATTGGGGAGTACAGCACACAGGAGCACACCAGAGTAGTGGGATCATTGGGGAGTACAGCACACAGGAGCACACCAGAGTAGTGGGGATCATTGGGGAGTACAGCACACAGGAGCACACCAGAGTAGTGGGGATCATTGGGGAGTACAGCACACAGGAGCACACCAGAGTAGTGGGGATCATTGGGGAGTACAGCACACAGGAGCACACCAGAGTAGTGGGGATCATTGGGGAGTCCAGCACACAGGAGCACACCAGAGTAGTGGGGATCATTGGGGAGTCCAGCACACAGGAGCACACCAGAGTAGTGGGGATCATTGGGGAGTACAGCACACAGGAGCACACCAGAGTAGTGGGGATCATTGGGGAGTACAGCACACAGGAGCACACCAGAGTAGTGGGGATCATTGGGGAGTCCAGCACACAGGAGCACACCAGAGTAGTGGGGATCATTGGGGAGTCCAGCACACAGGAGCACACGGAAACACACGGGAGCACACAAAGTTGCAGAACACAGGTAAAGGATTAGTTAGAGCAGGATTTCAGGGGTGGGAAACGCTGACAGATATGATTACAGGATAGGAAGGTGGACTATTTACAATGATCAGAAACAAGAGAAGAGGTGGTAAGAAGATCATCACCAATTGGACAATCAATCAATCAATGGTATCTGTTTTACCTCCTCCGTCAGGGTTGTAGAGCTCCACTCTGAACACCTTGTCCAACTCAGGGACGGGGTTGTCTATGACGATCACACTGATGTACTTGAAGCGTTCTCCTGGCATGAAGTCTAGCATGCCGTCTGAGTCCTGTATGGGCCATGGAACAAGTGCAGGCAGAGTAGGGAGGGAACAAGGGGTTAGCTTGGGGAGTTAGCACAAGCTCACTATCAAACAGCCATCAAAGAAGTTAGTCTAGTGACAACCTATCAAACAGCCATCAAAGGAGTTAGTCTAGTGACAACCTATCAAACAGCCATCAAAGGAGTTAGTCTAGTGACAACCAATCAAACAGCCATCAAAGGAGTTAGTCTAGTGACAACCAATCAAACAGCCATCAAAGGAGTTAGTCTAGTGACTCAAACATTATGTAGAGTATGCCTTATTATTCTCTTAATCTTTTCAAAATAGAAGCGCAGCAGATAGCCAATTATAAGGATCGAATAGGACGTTCTTACGGGTAAAATCATATCTAAACACACATTCCTAAATCATAAATCATGCATCATTCTTGTATTAGGAGATTTTTTTTTTAAATGGTCAAGTGACCATCCATCCCTGTGTCTGTCTGAGAGGCTGATCTACAGTACAAGGATGGCAAGAAATGACCTCATAGTCCTCGGGGCTGGCGGCGGTAAACGGTGAGGTCCTGTAGCCGACCATGACTCTTCCCAGGAGGCCTTGGGCCCTGGCCACCAGCAGGCGAACCTCGCCATCGTCCTCGTTGACCGTGACGTGGGCAGGCTCTGTTGCCGGGGGGATTATGCCCTCAGCCGGCTGGCTCGGCTGGAACTGGAGCAGACCTGGGAGAGAGGGAGACCAGTACTCACAACAGCTGCTCAGCTAGCTTCATAGAACAATAAGCCTGGTCAGAGATGATCAGCGAGGGGATCAATACATGACATATTACTGATACATTCATAACATGGGAACATCCATAATTATGAGTGATCTAACTGTGTCTGTGACAAATGTATATCAACAGTTGATGATTGACTCGCACCAACAGCAGTTTGATACAGTGTTTTTACATTATGCCACAAACTGAACCTATTTCCAACAGATAATAAGCAAAACGTCTTGTGTTTGTCAACTATGTGTTTTTACAGATATCTGCAGTTCTCGATTCATGTACTCTGGATGAGAATTGGCATTAGGCAGTTTGATGTGAAAATCAGTTTGAGGTTCTACTGGGGTGGCACAGGGGTGTGTGTGTTTTTGTGTCTCTCCCTGCACCATAGGGATGGTCGCTGGCCATGACGGTGACCCTGGTAGCTGAGTTGTCAGGATTGATGCTGGATCCACTGGTGGGGGTGGAGCCTGGCTTCCCATCGCCTGACTCTGCTGACACCAGAGTGACCTGGAAGGACTCTGCGAACTCAGGGGTGTCATCATTCAACACCAGCAGGTTCAGGACCTGGGAGTCGCAGGGAGATGATGTCATAACACATGAGAGATAGTCAAGATTTCAATCTAAAATTAACTGCGTAGATATGTGTAGATATTCATAATGTATTTGTTTGCAAGCTTTAGTGTCTGTAGTGGATTTGTAGCTAAGCCTAATCATTAGCAAGCACCGTTGACCAGAACAAAATATTCCTCTCAGCCACTAGGTGGGGCTAGAAGTTACCAACACTACTGAGTGGATGAAAATAGTTTTCTGGGATGAAATATGGTCAGAAATGTAGATGAATGGTAAAACATTTCTTCTGACTTGCTTGTCTGACCTTTCAGTGTGTGTGTGTGTGTGTGTGTGTGTGTGTGTGTGTGTGTGTGTGTGTGTGTGTGTGTGACTCTGGTTGTTCCTCCACACCTCAGAGCGCTGACCGGGAAGGAAGAGCACCGAGCCGCTGGCCTTGGTAAAGTCCTGGTGGGCCGGAGCCTGGCTGTCTGAGTGAAGCTGAGTGACCGTGTAGTTCACATAGACGTGGTCCAGAACCCCCCGCGTCCGCTCAATAACACAGGAGATGGTGGAGCCTTCCTCTGTCGTCTGGCCATGGAGGAAGGACAGAGAGGACAGGCACAGAGCCTGGTTGTTAATGATGCTCCCTAAACCAACCCGACATTGTGACATTTTAAAACATATTGTCACATCACACATCAAAATTGTAAACAAACTTTCATTTGATGACAAACTCTGACAAGATACCACAAACTTGTTATCAATTCAAGACTGACACGACTCATTCCAAAAATGCACCTTTGCTCTTTCAATGACAGCCCTCTTCTAATTCCTGCAGAGTCATGATGTGATTTGCAAAGAGACACCCGATAGCCACACATGCCTCTGAGTCCCTTTGTCCCCATGCAGAATTAGAGGGACCCTTGTTCTGATGGAATGCCAGCCCCTGGTCTACCACCTGTTCTGCTACTGGGACTCTACTTCCATGGGAATGCCTGGTCTATCACCTTTTGCTCTACCTGAGAGGAGCCATCAGAGATGCCATGTGTCCCGTCTCTCTAAAGGGCTGAGCGCACACTTCCTCCACCCAGGCGTGAACACTGGTTAAATATGCACGAGGACACACAAACCACTGGCTTCAATTACATGTCTTTCTAGGTAACCAAATATCCATATTCTCAGGGTACATGGCTAGTCAGAGAATGTGACAATAATGTGCTGTTCTCCAGTGTGCTGTTTTTCTTACATCATTTTGCTGATGTGTCAGTCAGGTTCAGAGCTGTACGAATGACTGCCTTAGTTGGCAAGTGGGGTCTACATTTCATCTCGATAGTGTCAATAGTGTCTCATTTATACTGTAAAGCAGGTAAGATACTGTATGTGTGCGTGTGTGTATGTATCAGGGGTCGTGTTAACGCAGGATTCTGCGCTTTTCATGCAGAAAAGGAAAGATAAAACGCAAAAGAAATATATTGCTGCGTTTAAAAAAAAAAAGCAGATCTAAAAAAATCAATGATTGTAAATTCTGCTCGGCTTCAATCAGGGTTCAAACGAAATCATGACTGTAAAAGGACTAATTTTGTGCTTCAGTTGTACTTCACCATCAGGATGAAATATCTTTGCTCTCCTCATTGGATCACCAGACAGCGCTCTGACTGATGTGTAGGCTACTTTCCTATGGTACTTTCATCAGGTGTAGTTTTTCCTCTGGTAGCAGGTTAAAATGCAAGATTAACTTCAAGCAAAACATCAGGAAATGTAGCTGGCTACATTCTTTCTATGATAAATATTAGAAATGTGATGGCCATGCATAGTTTTTGCGAAAAAATACCTTAATTTTTCATTGTAAGTTAATGTACTTGTGAGCTAATGTAAGTTAATGCATGGGTGGCTGCCAGCCAAATAGCATTGTACTTTCTGCCGAATGTGTTGCACTAATGTATTTTGTGTGAAGAAGAACTAGTAGCTCGCCCCTGATCACTCTATTGAAGAAAAAAACACTGTTGACTTTCAGTGTAAGACCCAGGTGAAATGGTTCAAAACAAAGATTTTTTTATGTTCTGCGTTTTGAAAATGCAGATTTATGAAAGCTAATGCGACCCGTGTGTGTGTGTGTTTGTGTGTGTGTGTGTGTGTGTGTGTGTTTGTGTGTGTTTGTGTGTGTGTGTGTGTGTCTTACGTCTGGTATGCAGGTGCCGGTGAAGCCAAAGAAGCCATTGGCGTTGTCACTCTTCATCACCCGTAGGGTGGCGGTGGGGCGGGGGAGGGGGAGGCGCGCCCCCCCGTGGGCCGCCACCAGCTGCAAGTAGAACACCTCCTCCCCCTCCTCCTCCTTGTCGTCCCGCACCGTCACCACAAAGGCCTTCTGCCTCTCGTCCTGCCTGTACTGCAGGTAGCCAGAGATGTTCCTCAGGTCCGTCTTGGCGGGCTGTGCGTGGAGCTCGTGGATCTCTGAGCGGTTCAGTCTGCTGTGGTAGAGACGCAGATCCTGCAGGAGGCCCGTGTAACGCTCCTCTCCGTAGGGGTCCGATCCGATCCGCACAGGAGCTGAACCTGCAACACACACAGGAGGTAGAAGAATACACTCAGAAAAACATCAAGCAGTAGGTGATCATGCTGTCAAAAAAAATGCTTTTTGTATACAGAGAAGCTGACAAGCATGTATTGTACAGTGTATCCATTCCAGAATGATTCATTAATGCTACAGTGCCCCCCACCCTCACCACACACACACACACACACACACACACACACACACACACACACAGACCACCAGCGAGCATTGCAACAGCAAAAAAATACAAATAGAGGAAGCTCTCCACGGTGACCACGGACAAAGCCCTCAGACAAAGCTCTCAGAAAAAGCAGTAGAACACTGTTTGGATTGACAGTATGGGATGTTGTTTACATGTATATCCATTTGATTGAAGTTAACCCAAGAAGAGCCATTGAAACAGACAGTCCCATCGTGGGGTTGGGGGGGAAAGCACATTGTCTTCAGTTATTGGGGGAGAACGAAAACTGCAGCCTGCTTTCATCTGCCTGTTACAATGTCCAATGTAACAATGGTGGCTAAGCGCTCGCTCAAGCATTGCTGAGTCTCTGTAAGTCCAAACAATAGGAGAGGAGGAATGGGAAAGGAGGAATGGGAGCGGAGTAATGGGAGAGGAGGAATGGGAGAGGAGGAATGGGAGAGGAGGAATGGGAGAGGAGTAATGGGAGAGGAGGAATGGGAGTAATGGGAGAGGAGGAATGGGAGAGGAGTAATGGGAGGGAGAGGAGGAATGGGAGGGAGGAATGAGTAATGGGAGAGGAGAATGGGAGAGGAGTAATGGGAGAGGAGGAATGGGAGAGGAGTAATGGGGAGGAGTAATGGGAGAGGAGGAATGGGAGAGGAGTAATGGAGAGGAGATGGGGAGTAATGGGAGAGGAGGAATGGGAGGAATGGGAGAGGAGTAATGGGAGAGGAGGAATGGGAGAGGGTAATGGGAGAGGAGGAATGGGAGTAATGGGGAGGAGTAATGGGAGAATGGGAGAGGAGTAATGGGAGAGGAGGAATGGGAGTAATGGGAGAGGAGAAGGAGGAGGAATGGGGAGTAATGGGAGAGGAGGAATGGGAGAGGAGAATGGGGAGTAATGGGAGAATGGGAGAGGAGTAATGGGAGAGGAGGAATGGGAGAGGAGTAATGGGAGAGGGAATGGGAGAGGAGGAATGGGGAGGAGAATGGGAGAGGAGGAATGGGAGAGGAGTAATGGGAGAGGAGGAATGGGAGAATGGGAGGAATGGGAGAGGAGGAATGGGAGAGGAGGAGGAATGGGAGAGGAGTAATGGGGAGAATGGGAGAGGAGTAATGGGAGAGGAGGAATGGGAGTAATGGGAGAGGAGGAATGGGAATGGGAGAGGGAATGGGAGAGGAGAATGGGAGCTGGGAGAGGAGTAATGGGAGAGGAGGAATGGGAGAGGAGGAATGGGAGAGGAGAATGGGGAGAATGGGAGAGGAGATGGGAGAGGAGGAATGGGAGAGGAGGAATGGGAGAGGAGGAATGGGAATGGGAGAGAGGAGGAATGGGAGAGGAGTAATGGGAGAATGGGAGAGGAGGAATGGGAGAGGAGGAATGGGAGAGGAGTAATGGGAATGGGAGGAGGAATGGGAGGAGGAGGAATGGGAGAGGAGAATGGGAGAGGAGTAATGGGAGAGGAATGGGAGAGGAGGAGGAAGGGGAGAGGAGAATGGGAAGAGAGGAGTAATGGGAGAGGAGGAATGGGAGAGGAGGAATGGGAGAGGAGAATGGGAGGAGGAGGAGAGGAATGGGAGAATGGGAGAGGAGGAATGGGAGAGGAGGAATAAGGAGGAATGGGAGAGGAGTAATGGGAGAGGGAGTAATGGGAGGTAATGGGAGAGGAGGGATGAGAGGAGAGAGGAGGAATGGGAGAGGAGGAATGGGAGTAAGGAGAGGGAATGGGAGAGGAGGAATGGGAGAGGAGTAATGGGAGAGGAGGAATGGGAGAGGAGGAATGGGAGAGGAGGAATGGGAGAGGAGGAATGGGAGAGGAGGAATGGGAGAGGAGGAATGGGAGAGGAGGAATGGGAGAGGAGGAATGGGAGAGGAGGAATGGGAGAGGAGGAATGGGAGAGGAGGAATGGGAGAGGAGGAATGGGAGAGGAGGAATGGGAGAGGAGTAATGGGAGAGGAGGAATGGGAGAGGAGTAATGGGGGAGTAATGGGAGAGGAGGAATGGGAGAGGAGGAATGGGAGAGGGGAGGAGAGAGGGGAATAATGGGAGTAAGGAGGAATGGGAGAGATGGGGAGGAATGGGAGAGGAGAATGGGAGAGGAGGAATGGGAGAGGAGGATTGGGAGAGGAGAATGGGGAGGAGGAATGGGAGAGGAGTAATGGGAGAGGAGGAAGAGAGGAGTAATGGGAGAGGAGGAATGGGAGAGGAATGGGAGAGGAGGAATGGGAGAAGGAGGAATGGGAGGGAGAATGGGAGAGGAGGAATGGGAGGAGGAGTAATGGGAGAGGAGTAATGGGAGAGGAGGAATGGGAGAGGGGATGGGAGAGGAGGAATGGGAGAGGAGGAATGGGAGAGGAGGAATGGGAGAGGAGGAATGGGAGAGGAGTAATGGGGAGGAGGAATGGGAGAGGAGGAGGAATGGGATGGGAGAGGAGGAATGGGAGAGGAGTAATGGGAGAGGGAATGGGAGAGGGAATGGGAGAGGAGGATGGGAGAGGAGGAATGGGAGAGGAGTAATGGGAGAGATGGGGAGGAGGAATGGGAGAGGAGGAATGGGAGAGGAGGAATGGGAGAGGAGGAATTGGGAGAGGAGGAATGGGAGAGGAGGAAGGAGAGAGGAGTGGGAGAGGAGGAATTGAGAGCGGAGGAATGGGAGAGGAGGAATGTAATGGGAGAGAGGAGGAATGGGAGAGGAGGAATGGGAATGGGAGAGGAGGAATGATGGGAGAGGAGGAATGGGAATGGGAGAGGAGGAATGGGAGAGGAGTAATGGGAGAGGAGGAATGGGAGAGGAGGAAGAAGAGAGGAGTAATGGGAGAGGAGGAATGGGAGAGGAGGAAGAAGAGAGGATGGGAGAGGAGGAGAAGAGAGGAGAGAGGGATGGGAAGGGAGAGGAGTAATGGGAGGAGGAAATGGAGAGGGAGTAAGAGGAGGAATGAGGAGGAATGGGAGAGGAGAATGGAGAGGGGAAGAGGAGGTGGGAGAGGAGGTGTGCATAGTGGGGTTTTAACTAGACCTTCCCTGACCAGATGTGGGCCAAGAGAGTGAGGAGACAAGCAGGGTCCCACAGCGTTCACTCACAGACCACCAGTGACGTCAGATTGATGAAGACATTGACATCAAAGGAGACATTTGTACAGTATGGTGAGGTCTCTGTCTGCTGAGAGTGAAGCAGCTCAGTGGAGAAGCTTCATGAAGGTTACTGTTGTCAGGGGTCTAGGTTAGGCCTATACAATAACACAACTATGACAATCCTTTCAAACTTTTCATTTCATTTAATTAACCGCTATACCAGCTATACCTTTATTATCGTTAACTCAAATAATTGAACTATGCAGAATCAGATACATAATATGCCCTTTACAGGACTGAGGTGGTTGTCATAGCTACAGGAAGATGATTGAACTCTAGCTAGTGGAGTAGAAGCCCTGTTCAGTTTGTAACTCCTACAGTAAACACTCCCATAAGATCCTGTCTTAATAAGTATTATGACTCCTGTCTTCTAGAGATAATTACATTCTTGGGACTCACCGTCAGTGATGGCCTCTCCTTTTAGACTCTTGACCCCTCCGGGCATGAGGTTCCCATCCAGGAAGAACTCAATCATCCCATCACCCGCCGTGATCACCACATGGAGCCACACGTTGTCCTCCACAAACCTCTCTGCCGTGGTCCGGGCCACCTGGGTGTAGTTGGCCCCCAGGGCTGTGTAGTACAGCATCACGCTCACATGAGACTCATTAGTCTGGACCTTCACCCCATAGTACAAAGTCCTGTTACTGTTACCCTTAGACACGATGAAGCCGTTGGTGTCCAGCCTGGGAATCAGCCAGGCCGAGAAGGTGAAGTTAGCCAGGTTGCCAGGCCCGTCCTCTGGGCTGATGGTGCCGTAGGCCCCCTGGCGGCCCGAGAAGAGCCAGGCGTCGGTGCCTGAGTGGTGCCTCCTGGAGTGGGGCCTGAGCTCCACTTCCTTGGGGAAGAAGGCGCTGAGAAGGAGGTCCTGCATAGGAGGGAGGCCGAGAGGGAAACGGTCGGATACGATCTCCCAGGCAACCCGCACATCCCCGAAGGTGCCCTGCTTCCGCAGTATGTTGAAGGAAGTGACATCAGACATGTCCAGTTCTGACAGGACGTCCTCAGCCACTTCCTGGTCCAGGTTGTCATCAGCTATGGCGAACACTCCAAAGGGGTCATCGTTGAAGGGTATCAGGATGGATGCGTTGAGGGATGTAGTAGCCAATCGGCCGCCCTCGCCAGGGTAACCACCTATGAAATATCACCGGAAAGGAAATGGTTAATGCTTTAATGTCAACAATATGTGTAATGTGACACAGAGTAATTCAGAACTAACCCATACCATCCCATTTCAACTGAGAGAACATGGGTAGCAATCTCAGATATTGATGTTCCTGTCAAGAAGATACTTCAGCTTTGTTTCCACATACCTCACCTGGAGCATACCTGCCTCATCGCTCACCTCCCCTACCTGAGATGTTGATGAGTCTGAGGACGTAGAACTCGTTGAACTCCGGGAGCTGGTCTGAGATGGCCTGCAGGACAATGGGCTTGGTCTCCTCTCCCGTGGTGAAGGTGATGGAGCCAGAGGTGTTGATGAACTCATGACCAGGCTCCAGGGCTGTGTCATTGGCATAAAGGCGCCAGAACACTGTCACGTTGCCAAAGTGTCCCCTGGCCCTGATAACACTAGGAGATGACAGGACTGCATGAGGGACTGAGAGAGAAGAGTGCCACAGACACTACGGCCCCCAAGGACCCAAACTGACACAGTCCCGGATTCAATTATTACAGCAGTTGCTAGGATCATCAACTCAAGAAGTTTGGTTAGATCTAGTTCTGAGAGATTAACAGAAATGTCAAATTTTTAGTTTTTCAAACAACTAATTGACTGACATCGGTTCAATTATTTGAAATCCATTTCGTTTGGTTTCTCTAGAGACAAATCAGATCAAGCCCAAACTGTGCGATCTAGTGGGGAGTTGTAGTTTCCAACAGGCTAAAATATTAGTCATAACCATAATCCACTGCGCGCCTACTGTCCGGTCTGTGTGGGGCGCGGAGATAGGGAGAGGAAGAGACAGCAGAATGTGCGATTGAGAGGGATAGAGAGCAGTTGCTTCGTGAGGTATCTCTATCTGAAAATACATGATCTAAGTGATTGATAGTTGGTATTCAGCAGTCATAAAAGTATGCCTTATTTACTTTGAAGAACTACTAAAATCGTGATTTTGTCAGACAGTTTAGGCAGCAGCTCTATAGTGATGAGATGATGACTTGGAATGAAATAATAAAGTCATCAAATAAAACTAATATAATATACACAATAACTTAACTATTTTATTCAATGAAAGTCATGTGAATAAATGATAGTTAATAAGCAGTAATGGGCATCACTAGCATCATGGGACTTATTAATTGTTTCATTCTGTGTTGTTACAGCATTCAACCCACATAATGCATTTTATGTTCTAAACTATTGAAACCCCAAATCGAAAACTGTGATTTTAACAGAAACCAAACTGACCTCAAAAAACACAAATTGCTCAGCTCTAGTTAGAGCTGCTAAATGATTCCAGAGGCTGGGTAAGCATCACGGACAGGTGTATGATGTATTAAGGCTGGGTAAGCATCAAGGACAGGTGTATGATGTATTAAGGCTGGGTAAGCATCACGGACAGGTGTATGATGTATTAAGGCTGGGTAAGCATCAAGGACAGGTGTATGATGTATTAAGGCTGGGTAAGCATCACGGACAGGTGTATGATGTATTAAGGCTGGGTAAGCATCACGGACAGGTGTATGATGTATTAAGGCTGGGTAAGCATCACGGACAGGTGTATGATGTATTAAGGCTGGGTAAGCATCACGGACAGGTGTATGATGTATTAAGGCTGGGTAAGCATCAAGGACAGGTGTATGATGTATTAAGGCTGGGTAAGCATCACGGACAGGTGTATGATGTATTAAGGCTGGGTAAGCATCACGGACAGGTGTATGATGTATTAAGGCTGGGTAAGCATCACGGACAGGTGTATGATGTATTAAGGCTGGGTAAGCATCACGGACAGGTGTATGATGTATTAAGGCTGGGTAAGCATCACGGACAGGTGTATGATGTATTAAGGCTGGGTAAGCATCACGGACAGGTGTATGATGTATTAAGGCTGGGTAAGCATCACGGACAGGTGTATGATGTATTAAGGCTGGGTAAGCATCACGGACAGGTGTATGATGTATTAAGGCTGGGTAAGCATCACGGACAGGTGTATGATGTATTAAGGCTGGGTAAGCATCACGGACAGGTGTATGATGTATTAAGGCTGGGTAAGCATCAAGGACAGGTGTATGATGTATTAAGGCTGGGTAAGCATCACGGACAGGTGTATGATGTATTAAGGCTGGGTAAGCATCACGGACAGGTGTATGATGTATTAAGGCTGGGTAAGCATCACGGACAGGTGTATGATGTATTAAGGCTGGGTAAGCATCACGGACAGGTGTATGATGTATTAAGGCTGGGTAAGCATCACGGACAGGTGTATGATGTATTAAGGCTGGGTAAGCATCACGGACAGGTGTATGATGTATTAAGGCTGGGTAAGCATCACGGACAGGTGTATGATGTATTAAGGCTGGGTAAGCATCACGGACAGGTGTATGATGTATTAAGGCTGGGTAAGCATCACGGACAGGTGTATGATGTATTAAGGCTGGGTAAGCATCACGGACAGGTGTATGATGTATTAAGGCTGGGTAAGCATCACGGACAGGTGTATGATGTATTAAGGCTGGGTAAGCATCACGGACAGGTGTATGATGTATTAAGGCTGGGTAAGCATCACGGACAGGTGTATGATGTATTAAGGCTGGGTAAGCATCACGGACAGGTGTATGATGTATTAAGGCTGGGTAAGCATCACGGACAGGTGTATGATGTATTAAGGCTGGGTAAGCATCACGGACAGGTGTATGATGTATTAAGGCTGGGTAAGCATCACGGACAGGTGTATGATGTATTAAGGCTGGGTAAGCATCACGGACAGGTGTATGATGTATTAAGGCTGGGTAAGCATCAGGACAGGTGTATGATGTATTAAGGCTGGGTAAGCATCATGGACAGGTGTATGATGTATTAAGGCTGGGTAAGCATCACGGACAGGTGTATGATGTATTAAGGCTGGGCATCACGGCAGGTGTATGATGTATTAAGGACAGCATCACGGACAGGTGTATGATGTATTAAGGCTGGGTAAGCATCACGGACAGGTGTATGATGTATTAAGGCTGGGTAAGCATCACGGACAGGTGTATGATGTATTAAGGCTGGGTAAGCATCAAGGACAGGTGTATGATGTATTAAGGCTGGGTAAGCATCACGGACAGGTGTATGATGTATTAAGGCTGGGTAAGCATCAAGGACAGGTGTATGATGTATTAAGGCTGGGTAAGCATCACGGACAGGTGTATGATGTATTAAGGCTGGGTAAGCATCAAGGACAGGTGTATGATGTATTAAGGCTGGGCTTCCTTACTAGAAGTTGTTGGTCTTGCCCTCTTTCACAGGCCTCTCTGTCGATTCCAGGGAGAATATTCCGTTGGCCTCATCATTGGCCTCAATCACCACTGTTGCTGTGTCACCCCCATACACAACAGCATCACCTGTACACACACACACACACACACACACACACACACACACACACACACACACACACACACACACACACACACACAGGTTGTCACAATGTGAAATTGCACAGTTAGTTGCTGGGTGTCAAGGTCAGATATTTTGACTCAACCGCTTTCAAAGCACGCAGTCACTGAATACATTTACAATGCCTGTTAAAGATATGTCCCTCTGTTTTTATTAAATAACAAATGACTGAACAAGAGAGAAACATTTAATGTCCTTCAAGTCTGTCAAAATAATATGATGTTCTTGTTTGAACTTAACATCTTCATTTATTTATTTTTATAACACGTTGGTAAAAGAAAACGACGCGAAAATGTCTTCTTTAAAATAACCTTTTTAAAGTCTGTCCTCAGCATGTGGTTCCGCTTTTTATAAGGAATACAGAGAGAGACAGAGACCAGGTTGCTTTGAAATACGCACATTGTAATTGTCATGCTAAATATCATAACATAAAGGAAAGAGTGCTCTCATTACCATAGCACACGGTAACCACCGCAACCCAGCAGAGAGGGTCAGGGTTCTGTGTGCAAATGTCCGCCACAACAACAAAAACATAAGAGCCCTCTTATAAACTAAGGCTTGGAGTGGAGCAGAGTGAGTCAACACGTATTCTCTATCAAAGTGGTCCATGCGTATACAGCCATCCAGGCAGGCCGAGTAGTGGGCTTGCAGAGTGAGTCTGAGTTCAGTAATTAAGTTCCCCCACAGCCTTTCATCCCTGTCTGTTTCCCAAAAACCTGGGATTAGGAGGGCATTTCAGAGTCACCAGAGTCAATGCTAATCAACCCAATTACTCACCAATGTACAGAAAGAACTGTCAAAGAGACTGGCTACTAAACATGGAAATACAGTCAACGCAATGAGGCCGGTTGATTCGTACTACAGCTGCCTCCAAAATGACTTGACCCATGTAACTTTGTGCTATTGTATTGAGAGTATAAATTAGATTGAGTAATTGTATAGAATGTAATTGAATAGAATGTAATCAAACATAAGAATGGCCAGGGGGGTTTTCTTGGTCACGTGACCTGACCAGACCAGGCAACATTCTAGATTTTAGCTATTGGCTAAAACTAGGGCTCAGAGTTTTTCCTGTTCAGATCACGAGGTCAGGAGAAATATCTTGTCTGTTTCAGTGCAAAGAAAGCGTGTCAGCCTTCCACACCTGTAGTGTTGTAGAGAATAATATAGAATGGTTCTTCGGTCTCAGGTATGTCGTCCTCCTCCACGACTACATAGATGTTCTTCATCCATTGTCCCACGCCAAACACCAGCACAGTGTTGTTACTCAGCGGGGCCAAGTCACGAGGTGACGCCTCGCCATAGTCCACACGATACATCACCGTGGCAACGAAGTCAGCCGGACCAGCCCTCAAAACGGTCAAGTTAGCCACGCCCCCCTCCAGAAGCCTGACAACCACAGGCTCTGAAGGACAGAGAGACAGAGTCTTATGTCACCTTATGTCAACTGACAAACTATGTCACTTGACATAAAAACAATGTCACTTGGAATAAAAATATGTCACTTGACATATCCACTTTATGTCTGGCGATACACAGCTGAACTTGATCCTCACCTGCAAAGTAAATCGGGTTATCGTTTTTGTTTATGTGCAAGCTGGCGTCGAGTATGTTCCCAAGTCTTGCTCCCCCTGTCGCATTGAGGAGAGTGATGGTGAAATTCTCCATTGCCTCTGGGATCTTATGAGGAAACAAGACACTGTCACTATTGTGTAGAAAAGATACAGTACCATCCAAATCATGAAACTCTATTGACATAAATCACACAATATATTATGTCAAGGAGACCTGATTGTAGTAGTTGGTCAGATACCGTTGTGTTTGAGAGACAGCTTTACCTCATCAGGTACAGAGAAGAGCGTGAGGTTTTTCATATACTCCCCCTCAGCAAACACAATGTATCCCTGTACGGGGCTGACGTCAGCAGACATATGGGGCTCTAGGACCCAGGACACTGACACCTTCCCGAAGTGACCCCTGTTCCTCACCACGGGATAGGCCACTGCCAAGCAGACCCACAACATAACACACTGTTCACAATACAATACACTCAATCCTATTAGTTCCTTTATCATCTCTCTACTGCATCCTCATTTTAAATAATTAAAATGACTTAAAATATGGATCACAACTGTTTTCCTGTTACATTTCTTTTGTTATACTACATAGTCCTAAAGTGCTGTATAGTTGGTAGTCACTGTTCCTCCACTGCTCCATTGTACCTGAGTGAGACTGGGAGCCTTTGCTCTCGTTGATGGCCTCTGCCAGTCTAGAACGGATGAACTCGATGACCCCGAAGGGGTCGTCGTTCCTGCGCACCGTGATGTTGACCTCTCGGTGGTTGCCAAGGCGACTGGCTGGAGTGCTGTAGCTGCTGAGTACCATCGAGAATGTCTCATCCAGCTACACACACGCACACACACACACACACACACACACACATACACGCACACACGCACACACACACACACACACACACACACACACACACACACACACACACACACACACACACACACACACACACACACACACACACACACACACACACACACACACACACAATAACAGGACTGTCTCACTGTAATCTGCCCACCGTGCTCTACACTCAAACACATACCTGTATACTGTTAACTATCGTAACAAAAAAACTGATGTTGAATTTCAAAGGCAATTCAAACTGGAAACTGTAAGACCAGTGACACCCTAACAGTCAGGAAGAGGTGTCCATGCCATTCATGATGCCATATATGATACCAGACAGCAGTGTAGCTGTACCTCAGGGACCTCGTCAGGCCGTGCCACCAGTGCTACCAGCACCTCCCTCTCCCCGGGATTGAACTCCAGGACACCGGTAGCGCCGTAGAACTCTGTGTAGCCCGAGGGTATGAGGGCGTACTGCACCAACTGTTTGAGTAGCTGCCCCTTGGTCCGGATCACACTCAGCTCCACCGCCTCACCCTCCTACAGGACAAAGGTCACAGGGCAGAAAAAAGTGACAAACTATGGGTCAGAAGTGTTGCTGTTTTTGATGTAGGTTAGCCATTGATTTAACCATATTTAGAAAAAGTCTCAGAGTAGGAGTTCTGATCTAGGATCGGGTCCTGCCTCTTATTCATTATGATATAAAAGGCTAAACTGGTTATAGATCAGCACTTCTACTCTGAGATGCATTGGGGCCAATGGTCTTTTGCAAAAATGACCTGGTTGGTCATTTCAACATGGAGTCCAGTGGATGAAACAGATGAGCATCAACAACCATGATATCTAAGTGTGTGTGTCAGACGTACGTTAATGTACCAGGGTCCTCTGGAGAAGGAGGAGAACTCAAAGACTCCCCCTGGGTCGTCGTTCTCCACGATGACAATCTCTCGCCGGGTGAAGCCAGGCTTCAGGATCTGGTTCTCAACGTTAGTCCTGCAACACAGAGGGGAACTCAGTATCTAGACTACGAAGGAACTCACAGGCCTCTACAGTGCATTCGGAAAGTATTCAGACCCCTTGACTTTTTTGTAAAAAAACAAGACTGAAATATCACATTAACATAAGTTTTCAGACCATTTGCTCAGTACTTTGTTGAAGTACCTTTGGCAGCGGTTACAGCCTCAAGTCTTCTTGGGTATGACGCTACAAGTTTGGCACACCTGTTGTTGGGAGTTTCTCCCATTCTTCTCCCCAGTCTAAGGTCCTAAGCGCTCTGGAGTAGGTTTTCATTAAATATGTCTCTGTACTTTTCTCCGTTCATCTTTCCATCAATCCTGACTAGTCTCCCAGTCCCTGCCGCTGAAAAACATAATCACAGCATGATGCTGCCGCCACCATGCTCCACTGTAGGGATGGTGCCAGGTTTCCTGCAGATGTGACGCTTGGCATTCAAGCCAAAGAGTTCAATCTTGGTTTCACCAGACCAGAGAATCTTGTTTCTCGTGGTCTGAAAGTCGTATAGGTGCCTTTTGGCAAACTCGAAGCGGCCTGTCATGTGCCTTTTACTGAGGAGTGTCTTCCGTCTGGACATTCTACCATATAGGCCTGATTGGTAGAGTGCTGCAGAGATGGTTTTCCTCCTGGAAGATTCTCCCATCTCCACAGAGGAACTCTGGAGCTCTGTCAGAGTGACCATCGGGTTCTTGGTTACCTCCCTGACCAAGGTCCTTCTCCCCCGATTGCTCAGTTTGGCTGGGTGGCCAGCTCTAGGAAGAGTCTTGGTGGTTCCAAACTTCTTCCATTTAAGAATGATGGAGGCCACTGTGTTCTTGGGGACCTTCAATGCTGCAGTCATTTTTTGGTACCCTTCCCCAGATCTGTGCTTCAACACAATCCTGTCTCGGAGCTATACAACAATTCCTTCGACCTCATGGCTTGGTTTTTGCTCTGACATGTCTGTCAACTGTGGGACCTTATATAGACTATTGTGTGCCTTTCCAAATCATGTCCAGTCAATTGAATTTACCAATTGACTTTACATCACTGACATCAAGAGACATCCAATCAAGAGACATCTCAAGGATTATCAATGGAAACAGGATGCATCTGAGCTCAATTTCGAGACTCATAGCAAGGGGTCTAAATATTAATGTAAATAAGGTATTTCTGTTTTTATTTTTAATATATTTGAAAAATTTGAAAAAAACTTTTTTCGCTTTCTCATTATGGGGTATTGTGTGTATATTGATGAGGAAAAACATTTTAGAATAAGGCTGTAACGTAACAAAATGTGGAAAAAGTCAAGCGGTCTGAATACTTCCCGAATGCACCGTACACCAGGGGCATGGGGTTGCAGTGTACTTTTAAAACCATTGAAGAGTGTGTGTAAAACAACAAGGAGTGACGAAATCAAAGTAGGGGACATGCACTTCAAAGCTTGCACCAGGTATTGTCATCTAGTAATTCCTTATATTGTGTCATGTTCAGTAATGACCAGAGAGGCCTGTTATTGTGACTGCTCTGAATAACACTGTCACTCAGTGGCCCCCCCAAGCCTCTCTCTCACACAGCAGGAAGCCTGTGTGTAAAGCATTCCAAACAAACCCTTGCAGGCAACGTGCAGCATGCATACAAACACTGATCTCTTTACAGGAAGAATGGTTAAATTAGGTGCAACACAAAGAAGATCCCTCCTTACTCCCCACACCCTCTCTTCCCACAACAACCACCACAACAACCCTGTCTCCCATCAACCAAAGGTCACAGAAATCCTAAAGTGGTCCCTTTTTCCCAGAGAAAGTTCTGATTCACAGCACACAAAGGGTCCAGACTCACTCCCCTCTCCACTTACACAAAGTATACTACAAAGCGCGCAGTCTCCACTCTGCAGGATAGGGGTGGGAGGGAAGGAGAGAGAGAGACAAGGTCATGGATAACAGATGACAGGCAGGGATTGGGTTAAGGGAAAGGGGTAAGGGAAGGGATAGGGGTAGGGGTAGAGGTAGGGGTGAGTGTAGGAGAAAGGGCCAGGGTAGGGGTAGGGGTAAGGGTAAGGATAGGGGTGAGGTAGGGTAAGGGGTAAAGTTAGATGTGGGGGTGTAGTAGGGGTAAGGGTAGGGGTAGGGGAAAGGGCAAGGGTAGGGGTGAGGTAGGGGAAGGGGAAGGGTAAGGGATGAGCTCTCCTTAAAAGCCCATGACACTCTGGTCTCACTGCTCACATTAGCAATTCTTAGAATAGACTCTATTGATTTTTTGTTTGAATTTTAAGCACAGCCTTGTATTGTTCAGTAAATTAACTAGTGGCCAGTAATCTACTGAATCAAACCCCAGGTAGGACATACCATATGGCAATGGTGTGTGGTGTGTGGTACCTTAACAGAGCATAGTCAGACACAGGCACTTATGAAGTCACATTGCCACTGATTAACTGAATGAAAATATGTTGGCCAACCAAAGCTCCTCAGGGTTGCAGTGCAGTACCTGTCCAGGGTGAGGAGAAGGGTCTCGTTGACCTCTGGGATGTTGTCGGCCATGATGGTGATGTTGATGACCGCGTCACTCTGTCCAGTCAGGAACACCACTGAGCCGCTCAGGGGTTTCAGGTCGTCAGGGGTGACGTCAGCCTGGTTGTCTCCGATTGGTCGAAGGCTCCAGAATACCACAGCCTGTCCATCTGTCCCATCCCGCCTCAGGCTGAGGGTCACCTGTAACAGGAGGCAAAATATCTTAACCCTCAACCATCAGCAGTCATATTAGAGACTTGAACGAACTGACATGACAAGAAGCAATAATCTTTTCATTTCAAAGACTTCAGCGTTATATGAGGGGAATTGCTGATTTGCCCCAAAAATTGCCATCGCAGAAGCACAAAATTGATGCAGACAGAGGTTTAGCATGTTAACCTGTGTTCCATAACCTGTGTTCCATTGATGTATACAGAGGGTTAGCATGTTAACTTGTGTTCCATTGATGCAGACAGAGGGTTATCATGTTAACTTGTGTTCCATTGATGCAGACAGAGGGTTAGCATGTTAACTTGTGTTCCATTGATGCAGACAGAGGGTTAGCATGTTAACCTGTGTTCCATAACCTGTGTTCCATTGATGTATACAGAGGGTTAGCATGTTAACCTGTGTTCCATTGATGTAGACAGAGGGTTAGCATGTTAACCTGTGTTCCATTGATGTAGACAGAGGGTTAGCATGTTAACTTGTGTTCCATTGATGTAGACAGAGGGTTAGCATGTTAACTTGTGTTCCATTGATGCAGACAGAGGGTTATCATGTTAACTTGTGTTCCATTGATGCAGACAGAAGGTTAGCATGTTAACTTGTGTTCCATTGATGTAGACAGAGGGTTAGCATGTTAACCTGTGTTCCATAACCTGTGTTCCATTGATGTAGACAGAGGGTTAGCATGTTAACCTGTGTTCCATAACCTGTGTTCCATTGATGTAGACAGAGGGTTAGCATGTTAACCTGTGTTCCATAACCTGTGTTCCATTGATGCAGACAGAGGGTTAGCATGTTAACCTGTGTTCCATTGATGTAGACAGAGGGTTATCATGTTAACTTGTGTTCCATTGATGTAGACAGAGGGTTATCATGTTAACTTGTGTTCCATTGATGTAGACAGAGGGTTATCATGTTAACTTGTGTTCCATTGATGTAGACAGAGGGTTATCATGTTAACTTGTGTTCCATTGATGTAGACAGAAGGTTAGCATACCGTGCTAGTGTTGGTGTCCTCTGGCTCATACACCACCACCGTAGTGTTACTGGTAAAGCCGATCTCCCCATTTGCGATGTCAGGGGTGACTGTGAGGGTGAGGTTGACCGCCTCTCCGAAGCGAGGACTCACAGACGGGATCGGAGGGCTGATACTGACCAGGTCCACACGGTCCAGCTGAGAGAGAGACAACAATGATCATTAAGCACAAATCTTCATCAGAAATACATGACTCAACATTAATACCAGTATGTGACATTCTGTTAGCCAAATGGAAAATGAAACCATGTTAAAATATGGTCTTTAATAAAATAAAATATAGCCTCCATGACTCATATGGGCACGTATAAGATAAGTAGTGTGTGTGTGTGTGTGTGTGTGTGTGTGTGTGTGTGTGTGTGTGTGTGTGTGTGTGTGTGTGTGTGTGTGTGTGTGTGTGTGTGTGTGTGTGTGTGTGTGTGTGTGTGTGTGTGAGAGTGCGGGCATGCGTGTGTGGGTGCAGGCTTGTGTGTATGTGTGTGTGTGTGTGTGTGAGAGAGTGCGGGCATGCGTGTGTGAGTGCAGGCTTGTGTGTATGTATGTGTGTGTGTGTGTGTGTGTGAGAGAGTGCGGGCGTGTGTGTATGTGTGTGGGAAAGCAGTTTGGGACCCATTGAATATGAAGGAGGTACTTCAATTTAATGTTTGTTTTATGTGTTGTTTGAGGAGGGCTAATTGTTTGGACTGTTGGACAGATCCCCTGGCAAAGGGCCCGACCACAGTTCTCAGGTCCAAGGCACTCACACATGCAAATGAGGGACCGTGTCTCTGGACAAGCTTGACTAAACCAAGAACCAACCAACATTTCCCAGAGCTGGAGTAGCTGACAACTTTCCAATAGCATTATCACACAGCAGTACATGTGAGCTAAGTTAATGTCTTCTCACATTTGAACAAAATGGATTTTCTAATCTACTGTATATGAAACCTCCCATGTAAGACTTGTGTCTCCAGCTCCCTGTGACAGTGTTTCAATGATTAGATCAGTATTTGACCAAACAGTGTTGATGTCCGTGACAGCACAAAACAGCTGTATTCTTTCAAAATACTAGTCAAATATAGTTTAGAAAGAGTTTCAACTAAAAAGACAAAAATGTCATTGATATTCAAAAACAAATAATATTTGGTCACACTTCATAAACAAATAAGATTTGAAGGTATTTGAACACATGCAAGTTATTTGAAAACAAAAACATTTATTTGATGACTGTCAAATATTTGATGAAGAACCAACAACTACAACAGTGGGATGAATTAGTCTAAATATATGATCATAAGCACATGGTTTGGAGGGCTCCTGGATTACAGGGGCTGAGTCACTGGCTTACTGGGGCTCTCTCATGCCGTCCCTGGAGGGGGTGCATCACCTGAGTGGGTTGATTCACTGATGTGGTCATCCTGTCTGGGTTGGCGCCCCCCCCTTGGGTTGTGCCATGGCGGAGATCTTTGTGGGCTAAACTCAGCCTTGTCTCAGGATGGTAAGTTGGTGGTTGAAGATATCCCTCTAGTGGTGTGGGAGCTATGCTTTGGCAAAGTGGGTGGGGTTATATCCTTCCTGTTTGGCCCTGTCCGGGGGTGTCCTCGGATGTGGCCACAGTGTCTCCTGACCCCTCCTGTCTCAGCCTCCAGTATTTATGCTGCAGTAGTTTATGTGTCGGGGGGCTAGGGTCAGTTTGTTACATCTGGAGTACTTCTCCTGTCCTATTCGGTGTCCTATGTGAATCTAAGTGTGCGTTCTCTAATTCTCTCCTTCTCTCTTTCTTTCTCTCTCTCGGAGGACCTGAGCCCTAGGACCATGCCCCAGGACTACCTGACATGATGACTCCTTGCTGTCCCCAGTCCACCTGACCGTGCTGCTGCTCCAGTTTCAACTGTTCTGCCTTATTATTATTCGACCATGCTGGTCATTTATGAACATTTGAACATCTTGGCCATGTTCTGTTATAATCTCCACCCGGCACAGCCAGAAGAGGACTGGCCACCCCACATAGCCTGGTTCCTCTCTAGGTTTCTTCCTAGGGAGTTTTTCCTAGCCACCGTGCTTCTACACCTGCATTGCTTGCTGTTTGGGGTTTTAGGCTGGGTTTCTGTACAGCACTTTGAGATATCAGCTGATGTACGAAGGGCTATATAAATAAATTTGATTTGATTTGATTTGATCATGGATAAGAATCTTAATATTGCCTATAATCTAGAATTAAATACATGAATCACCTCAACATGAGAGTAGACCACTTTTGCAGCTTCAAAATGACTAACAAATATATTAACGCAGACACAAGAACAGTTTAATGTTATATGTTACTGAGAAAACCAACAGTAACAAAATATGCCTCTTACGTGTTGAAAGGAAACTAAATCCCCCAAAACGACCTTCTTAAATCAACTACAGCAAAGGTCAGTGGAAAATCATGTTAGTTTGCATTCTGAGTAAACTGTCCCTTTAAAGATGGTATAGTGTGTGTTTGAAACAAGAACATTCACCCTCAGATGGACAAAGCGGTTCAAATTTGTTTTAGCATCCCAACCTGCTGTTTGCAACTGGCTTTGAATTACTCTGCAGTATTTTCAGGTATCATAAAATTAATTGCCGTTTTCAACCTTTTCAGTGGTTGAAAAAGACACAGTTAGTTGCACCTTATTTAAACTTCTCTGTAGAAAATAGCACTGGTTAAGTGGTTTGACTTGATTATGTACACCTGGGGAAATGGACATTCAGGAGAATCGACACAGAATGTTCAAATGTATATGTTTTGTGTAGATCAAATATGACTGTCAGATAGATTGGAATAGAACAGGAGATGGTGTGTGCTCTAGTCATTCTATTTCTATCTTCAACAAGCAGTACCCCTACCTACATGTCAGTGATGTAAAGTACTTAAGTAAAAATACTTGAAAGTACTACTGAAGTAGTTTTTTTGTGGTATCTGTACTTTACTTTACTATTTATATTTTTGACAACTTTATACTTTTACTTCACTACATTCCTAAAGAAAATGATGTACTTTTTACTCCATACATTTTCCATGACAGACAAAATTACTCGTTAGCAGGACAGGAAAATGGTCTAATTCACACAATTATCAAGAGAACATCACTGGTCATCCCTACTGCAGACACTAGATACATGCTTTATGTCTGAGGGTTGCAGTGTGCCCCTGTCTATCCGTAAAATATTTAAAAAACAAGAAAATGGTGCGGTCTGGTTTGCCGAATACAAGGAATATTTCAAACCAAATACTTTTAGACTTTTACTGAAGTAGTATTTTACTGGGTGACTTTCACTTTTACTTGAGACATTTTCTATTAAGGTATCTTTACTTTTACTCAAGTGTGACAATTGGGATACTTTTTCCACCACTGCTACATGTACATATTACCTCAATTACCTCGACTAACCGGTGCCCCCACACATTGACTCGGTACCGGTACCCCCTGTATATAGCCTCGTTATTGTTATTCTATGTGTTACTTTAAAAAAATATATACTTTAGTTTATTTTGTAAATATTAAAAATGCATTGGTGGGAAAGGGCTTGTAAGTAAGCATTCCATGGTGAGGTCTACACTTGTTGTATTCGGCGCATGTGACAAATACAATTTGATTTGATTTGAGATACAGCTTTGCCATTAGTTGAAGGCAGCCAATAGTTTCTGAGAAGTCGTCACTTCCTGACATCTGTATTCAAATATCTGTATTAATCTCCAAAGTAACTATTTGTGCCCTGACTTAAAAAAATGTTTCACAAAGAATAGTTAAAAGTATAGTTATCCTAGGTCTGATCTGTGACCTCTCACCCCACCTGGATAAGGAAGTGGGCTCCGTTTTGCAGGAAGGCGTCGTTGCGGATAGGCAGGGTGAGTCTGGCCTGGTCCTGGCCCTGAGAGAACAGCACGGTAGTAGAGCGGCTAGCGTTCAGCACCCTGTCCCGGGCCAGCCCAGGGTCCGCGGGCCCAGCAGGGATGTAGAGGGCGGTGAGGGACAGGGCCACCTCCCCCAGGGTACCCCCCTCCCGCAGAAAGCTGAGGGACAGGAAGCGGGTGTCGGGTCGACTCTGGATGGTCTGGGTCTTCTCGGGGTGGAAGAGGAACAGGCCGTACACATCATCACTGTCCTGGATGTAAAACACCATCTGTGGAAGGAGGGAGGAGAGGAAGGAGGGAAGAGAGTAAGGAGGGAGGAGAGGAAGGAGAGGAGAGGAAGGAGGGAGGAAAGGAAGGAGTGAGGAAAGGAAGGAGTGAGGAGAGGAAGAAGAGGATAGGAAGGAAGGAGAGAAGGAGGAGAGGAAGGAGAGAGGGAGAGGAGAGAGGGAGAGGAGGAGAGGAAGGAGAGGAGAGGAAGGAGAGAGGAGAGGAGGAGAGGAGAGGAGGGAGGAGAGGAGAGGAAGGAGAGGATAGGAAGGAGAGAAGAGGAAGGAGAGAAGAGGAAGGAGAGGGAGAGGAGAGGAAGGAGAGAGGAAGAGGAAGGAGGAAGGAGGGAGGAGAGGAAGGAGAGGAGAAAGCATCAGACTCCTTGTCATAAAAAGGAGCCCTGGGATAATTTTAGAGATGCATCCTCTTTAATTAAATGGGCTGAAATAGTTTTCATTAGCTTTTTATTAGGACTTACTGTAGTCATTTGTCCAGGACTGTGTGGTAGCATTTAGAACTGTGTGCTAAATCATTTACAGTATATCAACTTGACATATACAGTGATTAACTACAAGAGTTTCCTTCTAATGCTTACAAGCACTTCTGAATGAATTCCCTAAACACATACTGACAGCAGATACCACACGCTGAGAGTCCAATCACTGTGTGTGTGTGTGTGTGTGTTCTAATGTATTTAAACATAAACAAGGTTTAGATGTAGCCATTCCTTTCACACATAGCTAAGATGGGAAGCTGTGACAAAGACATTACAGTGCACACACACACACACACACACACACACACACACACACACACACACACACACACACACACACACACACACACACACACACACACACACACACACACACACACACACACACACACACACACACACACACTCTCAGCCAGCCACTGCCCTGTGCTAGACATGGCACTAAGCTCCCAGACAAGCAACTTTCTCAAACTGTCTATCTGGTATGGCAAATAACCAAAAAAGCCTATACAGAGCTCCACAAAACACCAGCATTAACAACATGACAGAAAGGAATATTACATCTGATTAAGAAATACTAGAAAAACCTTTGGATGTATAGAAAACAAATCATCAAACTCTAGTATTAGAAGAAATGATAGAAACTGAAATGATAGAACCATACTTTTGGACCTATCAATCAATCAATCAATCAATCAAAAGCAGTAGAATCCGAATCTATAGTTGTAGTGTGATTGGCCAGACTGACCTCCATAGGCTCGTCCACCTCGGCCCCTCCCTGCACAGTGTCCGGCAGCAGTCGGAGGACGAAGGCCTCTGCCTCCTCTGGAAGCTTGTCTGCTGTGATGTTCAACAGCAGGGCCGTACTCATCTGGCCCGCCCTGAACCGCAACATGCCCCTTTCTGGACTCAGGTCATCTGACACGGGCGAGCGGTCACTGGAGTTCCGACTGATGGTCCAGTTGACGGAGACGTCGCCATAGTTCCCACCGTTCCTCACAATGGAGATACCGTCAAATCTTTAGGAATGAGAGGGGGTGGGGTTGTGAAAATAGCACAGACAGAAACACTTGAGTGCCAATGTGTTTGGAAACTATTATGTGAAAATGTCACTGTACATTTTTTTCCCATGCGATGTAAAATAAAATGGGATAATTGTGTGTAACACTTCAACCTGATCCAATGAGATTCTCCTCCTGACTGTAGTTCAACCCACCTGTCCGTCACATCCTCGTTGATACTGATTGGCTGAGTGAGAGGGCTGCTGCTGATTGACAGGACCCCGTGTGGCTTATCATTGGGTTCGATGGTGACCAGGATGGCTTTGGGAGATATCAGCACGGCGTCTCCTCTCACAGTATCCTCCAGCAGCACCACTTGGAACGACTCTGCGATCTCCGGCACCTTGTCATCGTTGACTCTGAAGAGCAGTGGCACCTCGTAGACCCGCGGGGGAAACGTCACCCTGTGCACCGTCTGCAGGTCCACAAAATCCACCACCGGTGTGGCGCTGCCCGCCCCTTCGCCACTGACGACCACGTAATCTATAGAGACCTCTGTGTCATCGGAGCCCACCAGACGGCTGTGGTCAGCCAGGCTGCCACGGGTCACAGTCAGGGAGATGACCCCGGCGTTCTCGGCAACGGCCACCAGAGACAGGGAGAAGCGCAAGGGGCTGTCGTTACGGCGGATCTTCAGCTCTACACTGCTGCCGTTGGGGTTGAGGAGTGCCCCGCCCGCTACGCCCGTCAGCTTTACTGTGAACACCTCGTCATCCTCAGGGATCTGAGAGAGATGACAGGAAAAAAGGTTGAGTGATATGTTACCATATAGAAATATATACAGTAAATAGATAGTGTTATCTCAATGGTTTAGTAATTCCTGGTTGATTTAGCCAGCAAAAGAACGCTTCAGATGGTCCATGTGTTTGATGTGGAGTTGTCTGGTGAAAGGTGTGATAACATGTGAAAGGAGGAAAGAGGACACGGTACCTGGTCATCCTGGATGAGGATGCTGAAGACCACCATAGCCCGTCCAGGTGGGATGGTGATGTTCCCCTGGTCTGGACTGAGGTCCTCCAGGGCAGAGTTAGAGCCTCCAGAGATCTGACCGTGTACAAAACACAACATAATGCCAGTTCTGGAATAAGTTTACCTGTGTGTGTGTGTGTGTGTGTGTGTGTGTGTGTGTGTGTGTGTGTGTGTGTGTGTGTGTGTGTGTGTGTGTGTGTCCTTGTGCATGTGAGGTTGGCATAAGTAGACTGGGTAACAGATAGACATCCACACTAAAATGAAAACGGCCTAATGAAGGAGGTCAAACAGGGGTCAGTTACAGTGAACTCACCTCAAAGTTGACCGTCACTGTCCCATACGTCCCCTTCTCTCTGACCAGGCTTAGAGGCACATACTGGCTCCTCCCTCTAGGCTCATCCACAACGATCTGTTTAGTCTGGAGGAGAGAGAAAGACGAAGAGGGGGTATAAGTCAAAGGCAGTCAGAACTTGTCTTTTGTTTCACCTGAGAAACAAAGGGTCCTGTTGAATCAAATGCAGTCCCAGTATTCAGGATGAGGCAGCTTTAGTAAGTTTGTTTATGTTTCACACAAAGTCTTCAGTGATTATGAAATGAATTAGTTCTCTCCACAAGACGCCAAGTTTCATTGACCACACGATGAGCACATTGACTCAGACTGGAGAAACTAAACTAAAAAAACATGTTTCAAAATCATAATTCCAGAGTCCTTTAATGGTTTTCGAAGAAGATCCCAAATAAGACCCCAAGGGGAGCGCAAGGCAAGCCCCAATACATGGTTACCATAGTAACCCCCAAAACTGTCACTGACAAGTTAATCCTGGGAGCAAACTGCTGCCATTGTGGTTGTGCTGCCCCTGGCAACCCCTGAACCCTTCTGCACAACCATCTGCATGGATCTGCTCTGTGGCATTTCACCCCCACTCCTGACCCACTCCTGACCCACCGCACCCTTGTCCTAAACCTCATTTCCTTATCCTGACAGTGACAAAGCCTTCCCTCTCAAAACATCTAACATGGTACGTACTGTATTCGGTAGCCAAATTATACCCCCTACGTGCTCTCAAATTCTCTGTGATAATAACAAACAAGACTGCAGAGTGAGACAAATTTAAACTACTGTAAAACTTCAATTAAACTCAGTCTCAAATAGCCGCCAGTCCCTTTTAATAGTCAGGCAACAGTGCATATGTCAGCAAATAAATGCCTTGTTTCAAATAGACCCCGGGTCTAAAGGAATTCTACATGAGTTTATTTTTTCAACCTTTATTTAACTAGGCAAGTCAGTTAAGAACAAATTATTATTTACAATGACAGCCTAGGGTGTTAACTGGGTTAACAAGGCTAACTGCCTTGCTCAGGGGCAGAATGACACATTTTTACCTCTTCAGCTCAGGGATTCGATCTAGCAACCTTTCGGTTACTGTCCCAACCCTCTAACCACTAGGCCACCTGCCGCCCCAACGTTAACATGAATGACCATGAATTGTTTACGAAGTTTAATGTTTGATTTGTTACATTAAATAATTCAGTAATTAAAATGATGGCAATCATCTGTTTTTATCGTCAGTAAGAAGCTGAGAACTGCTAGCCATTGGCTGCTAACAGCTGAGAACATCCAGCTAACTGGCAAGCACAAAAACAGTCAACAACTTTGGAAGTACTGAACACCAGAAATCGTCCCAACGCCCTCTAAGTGACGAAAGTAAGAACTGCCAAAAATGCACAGTCAAAGAGGAGAATAATTATTCTGTCAAGGACAAAATAAAAATTCATTAAAAAAGGCATACTGAGACAAAGGAAACGTGACACCATGGAAATGGTAACACATTAGTGCAGGAAATGAATACCTTTATTACAATCTTCCTCATTAACTATGAAAATGGGCAAAAGCTGTTTGCATTAAGTCATAGACACCTGGCTCAAATAGAAGCCTGCCTCAAATAGAAGCCTGCCTCAAATAGAAGCATGTCTCTAATAAGTGCCTGTTGTGATCAGTGATTTAAGTTTCACGGTAAAAGTAAACTTTAAATACAGAATGCTCAGTACTTGGGATTCACTTTACATTTACTGAAGGTTGAACTAATCGTCTTAAACTGGTTGAAACAGAATGCAAGCAAGAATCAACACTGGACAGACAGGTGTTTCTTACCGAGTTGAAGGAAATTATTCCGAAGGCGTTGTCATTGGACAGGATGGTGATAGTGGCTCTGTTGGGGGTCCCCAGTCTCACGCCATTGGAGGAGCTCTGGAAGAAGAGCAATGATGAGAGATGTATAAACCTGTCCCCTTATCAGGCATACAAACATAGTCACAGACACACACGCACAAACTCACGCCCGAACTCACGCATGTACACACACACACACACCTCTCGGATTACTATAGCTCTCAGCAGCCTACCTCTCAGATTAGCTCTCAGCAGCCTACCTCTCAGATTAGCTCTCAGCAGTCTACCTCTCAGATTAGCTCTCAGCAGCCTACCTCTCAGATTAGCTCTCAGCAGCCTACCTCTCAGATTAGCTCTCAGCAGTCTACCTCTCAGATTAGCTCTCAGCAGCCTTCCTCTCAGATAAACACTCAGCAGCCTACCTCTCAGATTAGCTCTCAGCAGCCTACCTCTCAGATTAGCTCTCAGCAGCCTACCTCTCAGATTAGCTCTCAGCAGTCTACCTCTCAGATTAGCTCTCAGCAGCCTTCCTCTCAGATAAACTCTCAGCAGCCTACCTCTCAGATTAGCTCTCAGCAGCCTACCTCTCAGATTAGCTCTCAGCAGCCTACCTCTCAGATTAGCTCTCAGCAGCCTACCTCTCAGATTAGCTCTCAGCAGCCTACCTCTCAGGTTAGTTCTCAGCAGCCTACCTCTCAGATTAGCTCTCAGCAGCCTACCTCTCAGATTACTGTAGCTCTCAGCAGCCTACCTCTCAGATTACTGTAGCTCTCAGCATCCTACCGCTCAGATTACTGTAGCTCTCAGCAGCCTACCTCTCAGATTACTGTAGCTCTCAGCAGCCTACCTCTCAGATTACTGTAGCTCTCAGCAGCCTACCTCTCAGATTACTGTAGCTCTCAGCAGCCTACCTCTCAGATTACTGTAGCTCTCAGCAGCCTACCGCTCAGATTACTATAGCTTTCAGCAGCCTACCTCTCAGATTACTGTAGCTCTCAGCAGCCTACCTCTCAGATTACTGTAGCTCTCAGCAGCCTACCTCTCAGATTACTGTAGCTTTCAGCAGCCTACCGCTCAGATTACTATAGCTTTCAGCAGCCTACCGCTCAGATTACTGTAGCTCTCAGCAGCCTACCTCTCAGATTACTATAGCTTTCAGCAGCCTACCTCTCAGATTACTGTAGCTCTCAGCACCTTACCTCTCAGATTACTATAGCTCTCAGCAGCCTAACTCTCAGATTAGCTCTCAGCAGCCTAATTTTCAGATGAATTCTCAGCAGCCTACCTCTCAGATTACAATAGCTCTCAGCAGCCTAACTCTCAGATTACTGTAGCTCTCAGCAGCCTAACTCTCAGATTAGCTCTCAGCAGCCTACCTCTCAGGCTAGCTCTCAGCAGCCTACCTCTCAGGCTAGCTCTCAGCAGCCTACCTCTCAGGCTAGCTCTCAGCAGCCACACCATTAAAGCACCATTATTGTATTTTCTGGGTGGAAAAATCTGTTTTACTCATTACCTTAAAGGGAAGGCTAGTTAGCATTGTCTCGCAAAACTACCTCTAACTTTCATCATACTAGACACAGAGACATACAAATGGTGTCCACGAATTCATCTGACTCTGGGGAAGTAGATCAAGGTGGGTCAATATATTCAGCATTTTGTCACAAACGTTTTTGTCAATTTAAACAAACGAGTGGTATTATACACTGAGTGTACAAAACATTGTGAATGCCTTCTCTTTCCATGACATATAGACTGACCAG
This sequence comes from Oncorhynchus tshawytscha, assembly GCF_018296145.1. Classification (NCBI taxonomy): domain Eukaryota; kingdom Metazoa; phylum Chordata; class Actinopteri; order Salmoniformes; family Salmonidae; genus Oncorhynchus; species Oncorhynchus tshawytscha. The sequence goes on from NC_056432.1 coordinate 12,555,091, forward strand.
GTGAATCCTGGTGAAAGCTATGATCCCTTACTGATGTCACTTGTTAAATCCACTTCTATCAGTGTAGATGAAGGGGAGGAGACAGGTTAAAGGAGGATGTTTATACCTTGAGACATGGATTGTCTGTGTTCCATTCAGAGGGTGAATCGGCAAGACAAAATATATCAGTGCCTTTGAACGGGGTATGGTTGAAGGTGCCAGGCGCATCGGTTTGAGTGTGTCAAGAATTGCAAAGTTGCTGGGTTTCTCACGCTCAACAGTTTACCGTGTGTATCAAGAAAGGTCTACCACCCAAAGGACATCCAGTTGAACGGTCCTCCAACATGTCATTACTAGTTCAATTAGCTGTGAATCCCCTTGGAAGCTTGTGTGCAACAGGGAGGGGCAATTGAATACAAGAATCACAAAAAGTCTTACATTGTTAAAACATTTCTAGCCTGTCTATCTCTGGGTAACAGGGTTGACAAAACACCAGAGAACTGCCAAAGAGTGTAGAACCAGCTCAACTGTTTTTACTCCATGATTTGGCTATTAGATGCTAGTTTCACCATATTAAAACAAGAGTTCTGTTCAAGCAACAGGGTTGACCTTAAAAAGCGGGAATAGACGGAGTGAATCACAAACTCTTCCTAGGAGCCACAGGTGCGTCGAGGGACACGTCAAAATGATGAATTCTGGCACTTTAGCAAGTCTTTATTCATATTAAAAATCTGATTTATTGAATTCTCCATAATGGTCTATATTAATAAAGAGCAATTTAATTTATACAGTAGGCTTTTAAAATGCAATATTGTGGCATAATTTCTACTTAACATATCAAAGGTACTCATTTTGTGTAACGATCCAGCACACATTAAGTTCTGCCTGTTGGACGTTGGTTGCAATGCTCTCATCCAAATGGTTTGTTTATTTGCCATATACACATGAAAGCCATGAAGTCACTACATGACCGCCAATGTATCATGTTTGTAGTTTATTTTACCTTTATGTATACAGGTTTTTTTTCTCATTGAGATAATATCTCTTTTCCAAGAGAGACCTGGTATTTTTATAGTCATTTAAATGCATTATTATTCATGTTAATTGCTGAAATTCCTGTTCAGGTGGATTTGGGATTGTTCCAGTGTTAGGCGCAGGACTTTTAACTTGTTCACGTGCTCATCTCAAGAGAGAGCTAAGGCTGGGGTGACATGTATATCCCAAGGACTCTGCTGAACTGAACTGTCTGAGGAATTATTAGTTTATTTTTCTAAGCACAATTTTGAAAACAGGGCCCGGTTTGTCAAAACACTATACACAATTAGCACAACCCTACAAAGTAGCACAACACTTCAGATCATTTGCAAAATGGAACACTTTTGGCAAAACTATACACGACTTCATATAAATAATATTTTGTTACCATACGAAACACACACATTTCATATGACTTCAATCTCTTTGAACCAGTTACACACTGCTGTTGCTAACCTAAAACACTTTCAGCAAGTCTAATTGTCAGTGATTAGAGTGCTGTAAATGAAGTACACAGAGAAAGTGCAACTATGCAAACACAACACAAGACCAATGCTGCAGACTGAGGAAAACATCATTTATTTCTCTCCATATACACAAATCAGTCAACATGTCAACATGGAGAGTCACAACAAAACATGTCCCAGTTTTCATGCTACTACATTAGTGTGCATAACACGGTTAGCTCAGCAAACAGACAAATGTAAAATACTGTACCCAGTACAGGTTACAATTACAGTAACTAACAACAACAAACATAAAAAATCATCTGAAAAAAACGGACAATATTGTACAGAAAATACTACAGTAAACATACTATACATTATCTCTTCGCCTAGCTGGATCTGGCCAGAGAATTTCACCAAATATCACAAGCAATATCGTCATTAGCAAGACAACGTGGGAAGAACCATCTTGAATGTCGAATCCATACTTGCACAGCTGTGGCGTCGACCTGGTCACAGGCGTCGTCCATGGCCTGAATGAGGGGTACCTGAGCCTGGGGCTGGAGATCGTAAACCTTCCTGGCCTGAATGAGGGGTACCTGAGCCTGGGGCTGGGGATCGTAAACCTTCCTGGCCTGAATGAGGGGTACCTGAGCCTGGGGCTGGAGATCGTAAACCTTCCACCGCCATGCAGAGAACAACTCTTCAATAGGGTTTAGAAATGGAGAGTATGGTGGAAGGTATAGTACTGTCAACTGTGGATGGTGTTGAAACCAGTTCTGGACCAAAGCAGAGCGGTGGAATGACACATTGTCCCAGATGACCGTGTATTATTGCATCTGGTGCTTTTCATTACCTGCTGTGACGATGTGGTGCAATCGGTCCAAAAATGTGAGGATGTGAGGTGTTGTAAGGGACCATTGTGGCATGACGGAGGACAACCCCATGCTGTGAAATGGCAGCGCAAAGGGTGATGTCACCCCCACGTTGCCCTGGGACATTGATTATAGCTCTGTGGCCAATGATATTTCTGCCTCTCCTTCTTGCTTTTGTGAGGTTGAACCCTGCCTCATCAATATACTGTATATGAATTTATGCAGGATTTCCTCAGCATCCATCTGCATAACTCCCTGAAATACAGTGAAAGACTAGATTGTGTAGGTCAGGATAGGTCTAGTATACAGTCAATGTAAAAAAGTCACGTGTGCAGTATGCAACATCACAGTGCTAAAGTGAACAATACAAACCTCCACATACTCATGCCACAGCCGTTTGACCCTCTCTGAACTCTGCTCAAAAGGCACTCGATAAAGTTGTTTCATTTGAACCTGATGTCTTTTCAGGATGCGTGCCAGTGTTGACTGAGAGACCTGATGGACATTATTGAAAATGGCATGATCACCGATAATGTTGTCTTGTAGTTCTCTGAGCCTGATAGCATTATTGAAAATGGCATGGTCACCGATAATGTTGTCTTGTAGTTCTCTGAGCCTGATGGACATTATTGAAAATGGCATGGTCACCAATAATGTTGTCTTGTGGTTCTCTGAGCCTGATGGACATTATTGAAAATGGCATGATCACCAATAATGTTGGCTTGTAGTTCTGAGCCTGATGGACATTATTGAAAATGGCATGATCACCGATAATGTTGTCTTGTAGTTCTCTGAGCCTGATAGACATTATTGAAAATGGCATGGTCACCAATAATGTTGTCTTGTAGTTCTCTGAGCCTGATGGACATTATTGAAAATGGCATGATCACCAATAATGTTGGCTTGTAGTTCTCTGAGCCTGATGGACATTATTGAAAATGGCATGATCACCAATAATGTTGGCTTGTAGTTCTCTGAGCCTGATGGACATTATTGGCCAAAACCATGTTTATTATCTCTCTCTTGTTCTTGCGTGAATATGGGCCCCCTTCCTCCTTGTCGTTCCCGACCCTCAATCCTATGTAGAGAATAATACATGTAACTTAGTGTACAATGTCACAGGAAGGGGTATCACAAGTGCTGATATGGTGCAGACAATAAGCTGCTGATTACTGTAACTGTAGACAGATCTTTTACCTGTTTTCCTGTCGAAAAGTCCTTATGACAGATGCCACTGTATATCTGCTAAGATTTGGCTGAACTCTCAGTCCAGCCTCCCTCAGCGTCAATCCGTGGTTCACAACATGGTCCACTAGCGTTGCACGATTGTCATTTGATAAGTTTGGTCCTCTTCTTCTTTGTGCACGTTCTCCTCCTGCTTCAGGTCTTCCTCGACCTCTGCCTCTTCCTCTACCTCCTTCTCCTCCTCCTCTGTGTACTCCTCCTTCTCCTCCTCTGTGTACTCCTCCTCTCACCCTCACTCTTCTTCTGACTCCTTCCATTTTGGTTGAAGGCAGGTGAACCTACCTGCTGCATTTTATAGTGCTTAAACCTGATTGGTGCGTCTACAATTTAGCAGTTATGTGTTTGTGCACCTGATGGCTGTGTTTAACAGATTGGCTCATAGGTGTGGTAATTTGACAGTCAGTGCTTTGGAATTGCAAGAAAGTGGCATCTTGATATACTTCTGTGTCTGATGAAAACAAGTGTGTTTAGTGTTTTGCAAATCACTGTGTGTAATGTTTTGCAAATAGTGTGAAGCTGACAATGTGCTTACAGTTGTGCAAATCTAGCCTTGTGTTTTGCTCCTTGAGTGTAAGGTTTTACTAATTGTGGGAAAAGTTACATTTTAGTGTGTAAGCAATTGTAAGAAGACGAAAACTGTCAAAGTTATAGACACTCTGTCTATGTAACGACCGTTGGTGGAAGAAGGTGAGGACCAAGATGCAGCGTGGTACGTGTTCATCATTATTTTAATAAACTGACCACTAAATACAACAAGGAACAAAATAAACAGCACCGTCAGGTGCAAAACACACTACACAGAAAATAACTACCCACAACCCATAGTGGGAAAACAGACTGCCTAAGTATGGTTCTCAGTCAGAGACAACGACAGACAGCTGTCCCTGATTGAGAACAATACCCTGCCAAAAACAAAGAAATACAAAACATAGAAAAAGAACATAGAACGCCCACCTAGTCACACCCTGACCTAACCAAAATAGAGAATAAAAAGCCTCTCTATGGCCAGGGCGTGACAGTCTAGTCTGGAGGCATTCTTCCTCGTTGTTTTGGATCCAGCTTTATTTACATTCTGCACCTGTAAATTAATATCATCACCTGACTCCTACCTGACTGTTGATGCTTCACAACCCCTGATAAGACCGTATAGGGTCCACTATTATTAAACTACCCTGACCCGACTCTATTTCGCTTGGTATATGTATCGAAATCAGCTGAACAATAATAACCTATTACCAATAATAACCTTATTAAAGAAATGCAACTCTTTCCCCCCTTTCTTTCTGCCAAAGACACACAAACAGTGTGCCCAAGGCAGAACCATTGTGTGTGTGTGTGTGTGTGTGTTTGCGGGTTTGCTTGCATGCCAGTGTGTGTGTGTGTGTATGTGTGTGTGTGTGCTTGCATGCCAGTGTGTGTGTGTGTGTGTGTGTATGTGTGTGTGTGTGTGTGTGTGTGTGTGTGTGTGTGTGTGTGTGTGTGTGTGTGTGTGTGTGTGTGTGTGTGTGTGTGTGTGTGTGTGTGTGTGTGTGTGCGTGTGTGTTTGCGTGTGTGTTTGCATGCCAGTGTGTGTCTCTGTGTATGAGATACTGAGTGAAAGAAAAGCTTAGACCCCAAGACCCCAAGCCCTGCCCAGACCCCAAGCCCTGCCCAGACCCCAAGCCCAGACCCCAAGCCCTGCCCAGACTCCAAGCCCTGCCCAGACTCCAAGCCCTGCCCAGACTCCAAGCCCAGACCCCAAGCCCTGCCCAGACCCCAAGCCCAGACCCCAAGCCCTGCCCAGACTCCAAGCCCTGCCCAGACTCCAAGCCCAGACCCCAAGCCCTGCCCAGACCCCAAGCCCAGACCCCAAGCCCTGCCCAGACTCCAAGCCCAGACCCCAAGCCCTGCCCAGACCCCAAGCCCAGACCCCAAGCCCTGCCCAGACCCCAAGCCCAGACCCCAAGCCCTGCCCAGACTCCAAGCCCAGACCCCAAGCCCTGCCCAGACCCCAAGCCCAGACCCCAAGCCCAGACCCCAAGCCCTGCCCAGACTCCAAGCCCAGACCCCAAGCCCTGCCCAGACTCCAAGCCCAGACCCCAAGCCCTGCCCAGACTCCAAGCCCAGACCCCAAGCCCTGCCCAGACCCCAAGCCCAGACCCCAAGCCCTGCCCAGACCCCAAGCCCAGACCCCAACCCTGCCCAGACTCCAAGCCCAGACCCCAAGCCCTGCCCAGACCCCAAGCCCAGACCCCAAGCCCTGCCCAGACCCCAAGTCCAGACCCCAAGCCCTGCCCAGACTCCAAGCCCAGACCCCAAGCCCTGCCCAGACCCCAAGCCCAGACCCCAAGCCCTGCCCAGACCCCAAGCCCAGACCCCAAGCCCTGCCCAGACTCCAAGCCCAGACCCCAAGCCCTGCCCAGACCCCAAGCCCAGACCCCAAGCCCTGCCCAGACCCCAAGCCCAGACCCCAAGCCCTGCCCAGACCCAAGCCCTGACCCCAAGCCCTGCCCAGACCCCAAGCCCAGACCCCAAGCCCCGCCCAGACCCCAAGCCCAGACGCCAAGCCCTGCCCAGACCCCAAGCCCAGACCCCAAGCCCTGCCCAGACCCCAAGCCCAGACGCCAAGCCCTGCCCAGACTCCAAGCCGAGACCCAAAGCCCAGACCCCCACGCCCTGCCCAGACCCACCAGACCCCAAGCCCAGAGCCCAGAGTTTATGCCCTGCCCAGACCCCAAGCCCAGACCCCAAGCCCTGCCCAGACCCCAAGCCCAGACCCCAAGCCCTGCCCAGACTCCAAGCCCAGACCCCAAGCCCTGCCCAGACCCCATTAGCCCAGAAAGCCCTGCCCAGACCCCAAGCCCAGACCCCAAGCCCTGCCCAGACTCCAAGCCCAGACCCCAAGCCCTGCCCAGACCCCAAGCCCAGACCCCAAGCCCTGCCCAGACCCCAAGCCCAGACCCAAAGCCCTGCCCAGACCCAAGCCCTGACCCCAAGCCCTGCCCAGACCCCAAGCCCAGACCCCAAGCCCCGCCCAGACCCCAAGCCCAAACGCCAAGCCCTGCCCAGACCCCAAGCCCTGCCCAGACCCCAAGCCCAGACGCCAAGCCCTGCCCAGACTCCAAGCCGAGACCCAAAGCCCAGACCCCCAAGCCCTGCCCAGACCCAAGCCCAGACCCCCCCAAGCCACCCCCCAAGCCCTGCCCAGATCCCAAGCCCTGCCCAGACTCCAAGCCCAGACCCCAAGCCCTGCCCAGACTCCAAGGCCCAGACCCAAAGCTCTGCCCAGACCCAAGCCCAGACCCCAAGCCCAGACCCCCAAGGCCCTGCCTGAAGGGAGCCAGCCCCTTCATCATCAATCACATGGGGACAGCCTGCTAATGACACCATGGCGACAGCTTGCTAAGGACACCATGGCGACAGCCTGCCAATGACACCATGGCGACAGCCTGCTAAGGAAACCATGGTGATGGGACTCTAGGTGTAAGACAGCCGCAAAAAAAATAACCATTCCTCTCTATGCATCGTGGGAGAGGTTTCTCTCTGCACAGCCCACTGTTTGGCTATGTCATGGCCTACTACCCCCATGCCGGGCTCTAGATTATACCCTTCTCGTGTGAGGGAATCCTCCAATATGTTCTCTAGTGTCTGTCCGTCCATCATGTCCCCCCCGTAGCACGGTCCCAGCTATAGGAAGCACGTTGGTTTCTCCCACATGGTCTGTTTGATGATGTGAAACGGCTGTCTTACTGTGACTTCACACAACTCCTGACTCTGGGCTTTAATCTACTGTGTGGTGAAGCCTTGGCTGTCAGAATTACTTTCTGCTCACAAAAGTGTCTTTTGTTGGAACCTTCAGCAGCCCAGTGGCCCAGCCCTGGAGAACCCCGGTGGCCCAGCAATGGAGAAACCCGGTGGCCCAGCCCTGGAGAACCCCGGTGGCCCAGCCCTGGTGAAGCCCAGTAGCCCAGCCCTGGTGAAGCCCAGTAGCCCAGCCCTGGAGAACCCCGGTGGCCCAGCCCTGGAGAAGCCCGGTGGCCCAGCCCTGGAGAACCCCGGTGGCCCAGCCCTGGAGAACCCTAGTGGCCCAGCCCTGGAGAACCCCGGTGACCCAGCCCTGGAGAACCCCAGTGGCCCAGCCCTGGAGAACCCCGGTGACCCAGCCCTGGTGAACCCCTGTGGCCCAGCCCTGGAGAACCCCTGTGGCCCAGCCCTGGAGAACCCCGGTGGCCCAGCCCTGGAGAACCCCAGTGGCCCAGCCCTGGAGAAACACGGTGGCCATGCCCTGGAGAAGCCCAGTGGCCCAGCCCTGGAGAACCCCTGTGGCCCAGCCCTGGAGAAGCCCTGTGGCCCAGCCCTGGAGAACCCCTGTGGCCCAGCCCTGGAAAAGCCCTGTGGTCCAGCCCTGGAGAACCCCGGTGGCCCAGCCCTGGTCAACCCCTGTGGCCCAGCCCTGGAGAACCACGGTGGCCCAGCCCTGGAGAACCCCGGTGGCCCAGCCCTGGAGAACCCCGGTGGCCCAGCCCTGGAAAAGCCCAGTGGCCCAGCCCTGGTGAACCCCTGTGATCCAGCCCTGGAGAACCCCTGTGGCCCAGCCCTGGAGAAGCCCTATAGATACACATCAATGGGAATCCAGGGCCTCTCAAGTCTTTCTGCTGGTGTTGAAATGGGGAGGCCCTGGGGCAGTGGTTGGACCAGGGTGAGGGATTAAGACACTCAGACACACTCATAAGCATTGCAACACATACACACATATAAATGCACACACGCACATATTGACAAATCAAATCAAATCAAATCAAATCAAATCTTATTTGTCACATACACATGGTTAGCAGATGTTAATGCGAGTGTAGCGAAATGCTTGTGCTTCTAGTTCCGACAATGCAGTAATAACGAACAAGTAATCTAACTAACAATTCCAAAAAAACTACTGTCTTATAACACAGTGTAAGGGGATAAAGAATATGTACATAAGGATATATGAATGAGTGATGGTACAGAGCAGCATAGGCAAGATACAGTAGATGATATCGAGTACAGTATATACATATGAGATAAGTATGTAAACCAAGTGGCATAGTTAAAGTGGCTAGTGATACATGTATTACATAAGGATGCAGTCGATGATATAGAGTACAGTATCAACGTATGCATATGAGATGAATAATGTAGGGTAAGTAACATTATATAAGGTAGCATTGTTTAAAGTGGCTAGTGATATATTTACATCATTTCCCATCAATTCCCATGATTAAAGTGGCTGGAGTAGAGTCAGTGTCATTGACAGTGTGTTGGCAGTAGCCACTCAATGTTAGTGGTGGCTGTTTAACAGTCTGATGGCCTTGAGATAGAAGCTGTTTTTCAGTCTCTCAGTCCCAGCTTTGATGCACCTGTACTGACCTCGCCTTCTGGATGACAGCGGGGTGAACAGGCAGTGGCTCGGGTGGTTGATGTCCTTGATGATCTTTATGGCCTTCCTGTAGCATCGGGTGGTGTAGGTGTCCTGGAGGGCAGGTAGTTTGCCCCCGGTGATGCGTTGTGCAGACCTCACTACCCTCTGGAGAGCCTTACGGTTGAGGGCGGTGCAGTTGCCATACCAGGCGGTGATACAGCCTGCCAGGATGCTCTCGATTGTGCATCTGTAGAAGTTTGTGAGTGCTTTTGGTGACAAGCCGAATTTCTTCAGCCTCCTGAGGTTGAAGAGGCGCTGCTGCGCCTTCCTCACGATGCTGTCTGTGTGAGTGGACCAATTCAGTTTGTCTGTGATGTGTATGCCGAGGAACTTAAAACTTGCTACCCTCTCCACTACTGTTCCATCGATGTGGATGGGGGGGTGTTCCCTCTGCTGTTTCCTGAAGTCCACAATCATCTCCTTAGTTTTGTTGACGTTGAGTGTGAGGTTATTTTCCTGACACCACACTCCGAGGGCCCTCACCTCCTCCCTGTAGGCCGTCTCGTCGTTGTTGGTAATCAAGCCTACCACTGTTGTGTCGTCCGCAAACTTGATGATTGAGTTGGAGGCGTGCATGGCCACTCAGTCGTGGGTGAACAGGGAGTACAGGAGAGGGCTCAGAACGCACCCTTGTGGGGCCCCAGTGTTGAGGATCAGCGGGGAGGAGATGTTGTTGCCTACCCTCACCACCTGGGGGTGGCCCGTCTGGAAGTCCAGTACCCAGTTGCACAGGGCGGGGTCGAGACCCAGGGTCTCGAGCTTGATGACGAGCTTGGAGGGTACTATGGTGTTGAATGCCGAGCTGTAGTCGATGAACAGCATTCTCACATAGGTATTCCTCTTGTCCAGATGAGTTAGGGCAGTGTGCAGTGTGGTTGAGATTGCATCGTCTGTGGACCTATTTGGGCGGTAAGCAAATTGGAGTGGGTCTAGGGTGTCAGGTAGGGTGGAGGTGATGTGGTCCTTGACTAGTCTCTCAAAGCACTTCATGATGACGGATGTGAGTGCTACGGGCGGTAGTCGTTTAGCTCAGTTACCTTAGCTTTCTTGGGAACAGGAACAATGGTGGCCCTCTTGAAGCATGTGGGAACAGCAGACTGGTATAGGGATTGATTGAATATGTCCGTAAACACACCGGCCAGCTGGTCTGCGCATGCTCTGAGGGCGCGGCTGGGGATGCCGTCTGGGCCTGCAGCCTTGCGAGGGTTAACACGTTTAAATGTCTTACTCACTTCGGCTGCAGTGAAGGAGAGACCGCATGTTTCCGTTGCAGGCCGTGTCAGTGGCACTGTATTGTCCTCAAAGCGGGCAAAAAGTTATTTAGTCTGCCTGGGAGCAAGACATCCTGGTCCGTGACTGGGCTGGGTTTCTTCCTGTAGTCCGTGATTGACTGTAGACCCTGCCACATGCCTCTTGTGTCTGAGCCGTTGAATTGAGATTCTACTTTGTCTCTGTACTGGCGCTTAGCTTGTTTGATAGCCTTGCGGAGGGAATAGCTGCACTGTTTGTATTCAGTCATGTTACCAGACACCTTGCCCTGATTAAAAGCAGTGGTTCGTGCCTTCAGTTTCACACGAATGCTGCCATCAATCCACGGTTTCTGGTTAGGGAATGTTTTAATCGTTGCTATGGGAACGACATCTTCAACGCACGTTCTAATGAACTCGCACACCGTATCAGCGTATTCGTCAATGTTGTTGTCTGACGCAATACGAAACATCTCCCAGTCCACGTGATGGAAGCAGTCTTGGAGTGTGGAGTCAGCTTGGTCGGACCAGCGTTGGACAGACCTCAGCGTGGGAGCTTCTTGTTTTAGTTTCTGTCTGTAGGCAGGGATCAACAAAATGGAGTCGTGGTCAGCTTTTCCGAAAGGGGGGCGGGGCAGGGCCTTATATGCGTCATGGAAGTTAGAGTAACAATGATCCAGGGTCTTTCCACCCCTGGTTGCGCAATCGATATGCTGATAAAATTTAGGGAGTCTTGTTTTCAGATTAGCCTTGTTAAAATCCCCAGCTACAATGAATGCAGCCTCCGGATAAATCGTTTCCAGTTTGCAGAGAGTTAAATAAAGTTCGTTCAGAGCCATCGATGTGTCTGCTTGGGGGGATATATACGGCTGTGATTATAATCGAAGAGAATTCTCTTGGTAGATAATGCGGTCTACATTTGATTGTGAGGAATTCTAAATCAGGTGAACAGAAGGATTTGAGTTCCTGTATGTTTCTTTCATCACACCATGTCACGTTGGCCATAAGGCATACGCCCCCGCCCGTCTTCTTACCAGAAAGATGTTTGTTTCTGTCGGCGCGATGCGTGGAGAAACCCGCTGGCTGCACCGCTTCGGATTGCGTCTCTCCAGTTAGCCATGTTTCTGTGAAGCAGAGAACGTTACAGTCTCTGATGTCCCTCTGGAATGCTACCCTTGCTCGGATTTCATCAACCTTGTTGTCAAGAGACTGGACATTGGCAAGAAGAATGCTAGGGAGTGGTGCACGATGTGCCCGTCTCCGGAGTCTGACCAGAAGACCGCTTCGTTTCCCTCTTTTTCTGAGTAGTTTTTTTTTTTTGGTCGCTGCATGTGATCCACTCGGTTACACTGGTTGTAAGGCAGAACACAGGATCCGCATCGCGAAAAACATATTCTTGGTCGTACTGATGGTGAGTTGACGCTGATCTTATATTCAGTAGTTCTTCTCGGCTGTATGTAATGAAACCTAAGATGACCTGGGGTACTAGTGTAAGAAATAACACGTAAAAAAACAAAAAACTGCATAGTTTCCTAGGAACGCGAAGCGAGGCGGCCATCTCTGTCGGCGCCGGAAGTACATGCCTTTGATATGGTTTCCCTTGCACATGAGCATGGTACAAGGGAAACCATAATAACCCCTGAATTTGAATGACCTCACACACACTCACACACACAAACACAAACACACACACACACACACACACACACACTCTCTTTCCATTACCTGTAGCCTTAGGTTGAAGACAAAGGTCTCGTCGGCCTCGGGCAGCTCGTCGTCCCTTACAGCGATGAAGATGGTCTTACTGGCCTCTGACGACAGCAGGAAGGCTGCAGCCGTGGAGGCCTCAAAGTCCCCTGTGTCATCTCCCTCCAACTAGAAGCACCAAGGACAGTTGATGTTGTAATAATTTGACTTGATCTTTACCACTTAAAGACAGACTGACTCACACTCAGCCTGTATGAAAATATAGAATGCTGGGGTCAACTCAACTGTGCCAACTGCTAGGGATAGAGTATTGAGATTTAAGGAACTGTCAAAAGAATATAGGAGCCTCAATAGGCCTGGGAAAGCCCCAACCAGGCCAGAATATAGGAGCCTCAATAGGCCTGGGAAAGCCCCAAACACAAACAGGCCAGAATATAAGAGCCGCAATAGGCCTGGGAAAGCCCCACTAGTTTGCCAAACACCCATGGGGAGGGAGAAGACACTGGCTCCCATGTGGAAGCTGACACATTCGTTCTGATGTGGGTGACAGTTACTGCCAACGTACTGCAGGCCTTTCATTTCACACACTGCCTCCCACAGTACAAAGGTCACTTATCTTATCCTCTTACCTGCATTTGACAACTCAGGAGCAGACCAGCTTCGGTGACAACCGGGGTTGAGGCTAATGCTTCACTGTTCTGCCCTAGTGCTGTGTGATGCTAAATACGGCTGCTAGAATCCTGACGAGGACCAAAAAATGTGATCATATTACTCCAGTGCTAGCCTCCCTACACTGGCTTCCTGTCAAGGCAAGGGCTGATTTCATGCATGCTGACTCCTTGCTGTCCCCAGTCCACCTGGCCGTGCTGCTTCTCCAGTTTCAACTGTTCTGCCTGTGATTGTTATTATTTGACCATGCTGGTCATTTATGAACATTTGAACATCTTGGCCATGTTCTGTTATAATCTCTACCAGGCACAGCCAGAAGAGGACTGGCCACCCCACATAGCCTGGTTCCTCTCTAGGTTTCTTCCTAGGTTTTGGCCTTTCTAGGGAGTTATTCCTAGCCACCGTGCTTCTACACCTGCATTGCTTGCTGTTTTGGGTTTTAGGCTGGGTATCTGTACAGAACTTTGAGATAACAGCTGATGTACGAAGGGCTATATAAATAAATTTGATTTGATTTGATTGGCTAATCATGGCTGGTCACCATTGCATTAAACCGACACTTACCCACAACTGTCCCCTACAAGACTTAAGTCAGAGAGACTAATGCCAAGTTAGAGGAGATTACGTAAACACACAAAGGCATCTAGATAAAAACTAGGTTGAATATGACCAGGTTGTTCCTACCAGAACCAGTGTGGTCACGTTGACCGGGTCTCCGATCCTCTCCACCACCAGGCGAACCACGGTGGTCTCGTTGACCACGAAGTCCGTCTGTCCCAGGAACCTCAGCTCAGCTGACTCAAGCCTGGCACTCGGGATGGACAGAGCCAGAATCAACCCAGCTAGTGTGAGGACAGTTGGCATTCCTGTCAGATGGATAGAACACAGACAGGACAGTGAGAGAGACAGACAGACAGACAGTGAGACAGACAGACAGACAGACAGACAGACAGACAGACAGACAGACAGACAGACAGACAGACAGACAGACAGACAGACAGACAGACAGACAGACAGACAGACAGACAGAGAGACAGACAAACAGACAGACAGTGAGAGAGACAGAGAGACAGACAGACAGACAGACAGACAGAGACAGACAGACAGACAGACAGACAGACAGACAGACAGACAGACAGACAGACAGACAGACAGACAGACAGACAGACAGACAGACAGACAGACAGACAGACAGACAGACAGACAGACAGACAGACAGAGAGAGACAGAGAGACAGAGAGACAGAAAGACAGAGAGACAGAGAGACAGAGGAAGATCTTCACAAATGGAGCATTCATAGAACATCGTTGGGATACAAAAGAGGAGTATATTGGTGTATGTTGGCCATTGACACAGTGTTATAGGTTAGGGGCTCCAGAATAAGCAGAACAGGATCAGATTGGCAAGATAGAAGGGAAATGCCCCCGATAAAACCATAGTCCCGCTGCTCACTGGAATATAATGACCTGTCTAGATTGTAGTTTCTCCTCCGCCTGACCACATCTATCAATAATACATGTGATAGGTGACGTTGTTCGTTGAGACAGTTGATAGCCTTTGGGGTTTTATGAGTCAGCATGTCATGGCTTATACACACATACTGCCAGCGCTCTCCTTTCTTCTCAGAATCTAATCCGTTCTTCTGTCATGATTGACAAAACAAACAACGCAACCAGTGGGTGAGGTCAACATAATGCAAAGTTGTGGGCATCCAGATCCTGGTGAACATGACCACGTGTCTTTTTAAATATTTGCTGTAAATTACAAGGTTGAAAAATACACCCGCAATGAATGAAGTCATGTTGTTTTCCTTTTTGGGGAGAGAAATGTCTTAGGAAACTTGGACATTGAAAGCATCCCATTTTTCATATGTTCCGTCCCTGTTAGATCACTCTGGGTTATTTCCAGTATCATGGGTGTTTCTGAGAGAAACATGAATCAATACAGGTGTCATGCTAGAGAGCAGAGTGAAACAACTACATAGTGGAACATCTAAATGAAACAGAAAAACAGATATAGTGATCCAGAGTGTGTGTGTGTGTGTGCGTGTGTGTGTTTGTGCGTGTGTGTATGTGCGTGTGCATGGTTGCATGCATGTGTGTGTCTGTGTGTATGCCTGTGGTGGACAGGGTGCTTTGAAAGCTATCAAAAGTTGATTAAGAGCTGCTGTGTAGCAGCGTAGGGCAGAGGGAGGCAGAGGAGACAGATGGAGAGAGAGAGGGAGTGAGAGGGAGAGAGAAGAGACAGAGGGAGAAAGAGGGGAGAGAGGGGGAGAGAGAGGGATGGGGACAAAGAGAAGACAGAGGGAGAGAGATGGGCCTTCTGCCTGCTCTCTCCCCTGGGGAGGGGAACTTCCTGCCCCCTTATACAGATTACATCACACTCCGAGAGACTCTCTCTCTCTCTCACAGATCCCCTCCTTTTCTAAAGCCATCATGACCTCACTATCACTCACTTCTTCTGGCACACACACAAAGACCCTTCAAATAAGGTTGTTGCTGGGCAGATGCTGTGTGTATTGCCTGGTTCTGGTTATGTGCAGCGCAACAGTCTGTCCTGACACCGGCACCACTGGGGCTTCTGGGCTATGCAGGGCCTGTCTGTCAGAGCAGGCTCTCTGTCTGTAGAGGCCTGTCAGAGCCTCCTGACATTGATAAGGCTCTGAGCAGTCCAACTGCACACACACTCATGCCAGTACTGTTACAGGACAGACACAGGAGCATCAAAGGCCTCAGCGTCCAGAGACCCCAGATAGCGGGGCGATAGGCCAGGACAGTGGAGCACAGATTGGTGCGGTAACCACAGTAACCATATCTGTCCATCACAGATCTTTTCAGCCGAAGAGAGAGGGAGAGGGAGGGTAGAGGCCAGAACACAGGGGACTTGGCTGTCTTAACGCCAACCTCACAACAGACCCCTGATGAGATGATACATACAGACAGATACAGTGAAGGCTGCAGAGTGGAAACACATTGGATGGAATTCATAAGATCCCAATTCATATCAAACCAGTTTGTGTTCACTGTATTTAGACTGCATATTCAGCTAAACCTTAAAGCTGTGATCAAGATACATACTGCACGCCAGCAAGCTAAGTAATACTTATTATTTGTATTTTTTATTTTATTTATGCAGTTGGTTTGGAAATATTGCCCCAATGCAAAAGTGCCAAACACGCTTGGCAGGAAAGTTTGTTAGTGTTGGGCATTGAGCTTCATTCAGGAGGGTGATAAGCCTCTAGTTTCATGAGCTTAGAGTAGAGAACACAGTTGGGAGACTCTGCACCGGTTATCATTGGCACTAAACGGTGCAGTGCCTTTAGGCAACTGGTCTCACTCGGCTGCCAGGAGCGTGACAGAGGTGCTCAGGGGTGTTTTGACACTGTCACCTGTCAGTGACTTGGCAACAGGTTGACAGGGCTACTCTGGGCCCATAGATAGTAACTGAGACTGGGGAGATTAGTGGATCCTGTGCAGCCGATGTGACGGGTGTTGGGTTACCAGGCTGCTCCTGGGGTCAGCCTTGGCCTGCCTCTAGGGTTTCTGCTGCCAGGAGCCAGCTCCGTAGTCTTAACATGAATTATTAATTCACCAGACAAGACTTCACAGCCTGTGGGACCAGGAGTGTGTGTGTGTGTGTGTGTGTGTGTGTGTGTGTGTGTGTGTGTGTGTGTGTGTGTGTGTGTGTGTGTGTGTGTGTGTGTGTGTGTGTACAGTCACTGGCTTCTTCGCGGTCGTTGATGACACCATGTGTAGTGCCTGGTTGATGATGTGAGAACAGTGTTGAGTGTAACAGAATAACGCTGTCTCATGCTGACAATGCCCTTCTAATGAAGATTTAGTGATGAGCTTGGAAGACATTATGGTGTTGAACGTTGAGCTGTAGTCAAAGAACAGCATTCTCAAATGTTCCAAAACGTGTTCCTTCTGTCCAGGTGTGAAAGGGCAGTGTGGAGTGCAATAGAGATTGTATCATCTGTGGATCTGTTGGGGCGGTATGTGAATTGGACTGGGTCTAGGGTTTCCGGGATGATGGTGTTGTCGTGAGCCATGACCAGCCTATCAATGCATTTCATGGCTACAGATGTGATTGCTACGTGGCGATAGTCATTGAGACAGCTTACCTTGGTGTTCTTGGGCACGGGGACTATGGTGGTCTGCTTGAAACATGTAGGTATTACAAAGTGGGTCATGGAGAGGTTGAACATCTCAGTGAAGACATTAGCCAGCTGGTCTGTGTATGCTCTGAGTATTGCTTGCCTCGAAGCGAGCATAGAGGCATTCCGCTCGTCTGGTCGGCTCGCGTCACTGGCAGCTCTTGGCTGGGTTTCCCTTTGCAATCTGTGATAGTTTGACAAGCATCAGAGCCTGTAAAGTAAGATTCAATCTTAGTCCTGTATTGAGGCTTTTCCTGTTTGGTGGCTCGTCGGAGGGTTGTAAGCAGGATTTGTTATAAGCCCCCGGGTGAGTGTCTTCATACATCACTAAGTGTCCCTACATACAGTATGTACTTATTGATGATGTAATGTGTCATTATGAGTGCATCGTGTGCATCGTAACGGTGAACATCAGAGAATTCTGTAAATATACGTTGGGCAGAACCGTCCTGAAGCTGAATTAAAATGGTATTAAAGTGCAGGGAAAGGATATGTTGAAAATGGAGGTGTCACCAAGTCTCAACCAATCCTAGCTTGGCACTGCAGGCCTTCCTCCGATGGCCCCGGCACCAGCAGAACTTTCAGCCAGGCAGTACAATAACGAGTGATGAAACCACCAATGCTGTGGCCACAGAAGTTTAGCCATTTTTCACAGGAAAAAGCTCTTTATGTTTCTCTTAATTTTTGTGTTTTTTAACCAGAATGTAGCCTCTGTTTGGTGGTTTATTCTCTAGTTGAGCACACACACACACACACACACACACACACACACACACACACACACACACACACACACACACACACACACACACACACACACACACACACACACACACACACACACACACACACACACACACACACACACACACACACACACACATGTACACACACACACATAAACACACACACACACACACACACACACACACACACACACACACACACGTACACACACACACACACACACACACACACACACACATGTACACACACACACACACACACACACACACACACACACACACACACACACACACACACACACACACACACACACATGTACACACATGCACACACACACACACACACACACACACACACACACACACACACACACACACACACACACACACACACACACACACACACACACATGTACACACATGCACACATGAAAAGCTGCCATATACGCTCAGCTCACAACCCCATAATCGCAATTCACATGTACGTTTAGATCAGTGAACATTCTCAACATCCAGAGGGTGAGGGAAATTAAGAAATGCAATAAGTGACTATGGCTAAAATGTACATAATTTAATCTGACGGGTATTCAGTAAACCACAACGTGTTGTCGGCTAGACGCTAATTTAACCCTCCCGTTGTCTCGGCGGGTCAGATTGACCCCGGGCAGCGTTACGAGTTGATCCCCCGTGTCTGTGTGGGTCAGAGTGACCCTGGCAGCCTTAGGAAGGTGTATGTTGTAACCCTCCTACCCCTGTGTGGGCGGGGACATAGTGACGTCAGATTGACCCCGGGCAGCGTTACGAGTTGATCCCCCGTGTCGTGTGGGTCAGAGTGACCCTGGCAGCCTTAGGAAGGTGTATGTTGTAACCCTCCTACCCCTGTGTGGGCGGGGACATAGTGACGTCAGATTGACCCCGGGCAGCGTTACGAGTTGATCCCCCGTGTCTGTGTGGGTCAGAGTGACCCTGGCAGCCTTAGGAAGGTGTATGTTGTAACCCTCCTACCCCTGCCTGGGCCGGGTCATAGTGAGCCGGGCCCTGTGTAGGCCCTGTGTTATGAGTTGTTCCCCTCTGTCCCGGGGGCTGGGGTCAGAGTGACCCTGGCAGCCTTAGTAAGGTGTATGTTGTAACCCTCCGACCACTGTCTGGGCTGGGTCAGAGTGACCTTGGCCCTGTTTTACGAGTTGTTCCCCTCTGTCTGGGCCGGGTCAGAGTGACCCTGGCACCACTTGTCCCCAAGAACTCAGTGCATGACCTCGGTGCAATCACACGGGGAGGCCAGCCAAGCGTACCGGATGGACCGAAGGGCCCGAAGGAGCAGACAGGGCCGACAACGCGCCTCGTCCATTCGCGTGCCTCGTCCCATTCACGTGGCCACTGTAAGCCGGCCGTAGAGAGGCTACTAATATTGTCAGGAAGAAGAAGAAGAAGAAGGAGAAGAAGATGAGGACGATGATGAGGACGACGACGAGGACGAATACGACCCGGCCGAGCGTGAGCCCTCTGCCTACGACGCCTCGCAGTCCTTGTTTCAGCGCGGCTCAGGTCCTGGAACAGATATCCTCCAGTGTCGACCAAGAAGACGAAGAAGACTACTGCGAATCCGAAGAGGAGGACGTTTTGGAAGATGAAGACAGTGAGGAATAAAACCCCGAGCGACGATGACTCGGCCTCGCGGTCGTGCTCCTCTTCGGAGGAAGAGCGAGAGGGAGAGCGAGAGGGAGACACGGCCGCTGCCCAAGAGCGAGACAGAGAGCGAGAGCGAGACAGAGAGCCAGATCGAGACAGAGCCAGAGAGTCAGAGCGAGACAGAGAGCCAGATCGAGACAGAGCCAGAGAGTCAGAGCGAGACAGAGAGCCAGATCGAGACAGAGCCAGAGAGTCAGAGCGAGACAGAGAGCCAGATCGAGACAGAGCCAGAGAGCCAGAGCAAGACAGAGAGCCAGATCGAGACAGAGCCAGAGAGTCAGAGCGAGACAGAGAGCCAGATCGAGACAGAGCCAGAGAGCCAGAGCGAGACAGAGAGCCAG
The DNA here is from genome assembly GCF_018296145.1 of Oncorhynchus tshawytscha. Classification (NCBI taxonomy): domain Eukaryota; kingdom Metazoa; phylum Chordata; class Actinopteri; order Salmoniformes; family Salmonidae; genus Oncorhynchus; species Oncorhynchus tshawytscha. The sequence continues at coordinate 12,574,660 of NC_056432.1, forward strand.
ATCGAGACAGAGCCAGAGAGTCAGAGCGAGACAGAGAGCCAGATCGAGACAGAGCCAGAGAGTCAGAGCGAGACAGAGAGCCAGATCGAGACAGAGCCAGAGAGCCAGAGCGAGACAGAGAGCCAGATCGAGACAGAGAGGACACGGCGGCAGCCGCCCGAGCCGAAAGGGAGACGTTGCTTTCAAAAAACTGCAAAATCAAATGGTCCCCCGTGGCCTATCGCGGCCTGGACCGGCCCCGCGCCATCCGCCGCCCCGGCCCCGTCGTGACGCCGGGCCCCATCTCTCTCTCTCTCTCTCTCTCTCTCTCTAACCATTAGGGAGGACAAAGTAAAAGAAAAAGAAAACTACATGAGGTCAGTTACATTTTGAGGTCAGTCACATATTGAGGTCAGTCACATATTGAGGTCAGTCACATATTGAGGTCAGTCACATATTGAGGTCGGTCACATATTGAGGTCGGTCACATATTGAGGTCAGTCACATATTGAGGTCGGTCACATATTGAGGTCGGTCACATATTGAGGTCGGTCACATATTGAGGTCGGTCACATATTGAGGTCGGTCACATATTGAGGTCAGTCACATATTGAGGTCGGTCACATATTGAGGTCGGTCACATATTGAGGTCGGTCACATATTGAGGTCGGTCACATATTGAGGTCGGTCACATATTGAGGTCGGTCACATATTGAGGTCAGTCACATATTGAGGTCGGTCACATATTGAGGTCGGTCACATATTGAGGTCGGTCACATATTGAGGTCGGTCACATATTGAGGTCGGTCACATATTGAGGTCAGTCACATATTGAGGTCGGTCACATATTGAGGTCAGTCACATATTGAGGTCGGTCACATATTGAGGTCGGTCACATATTGAGGTCGGTCACATATTGAGGTCGGTCACATATTGAGGTCAGTCACATATTGACTAGAATAGATATAGTCCTTGGTTCACTCCAGACCTGTCTGCCATTGACCAGCACAAAGACCTCCTGTGGCGTTTTGCCTTAGCATCAAATAGTCCCCGTGATATGCAACTTTTCAGGGTAGTTAGGAACAAATATACACAGGCAGTTAGGAAAGCTAAGGCTAGCTTTTTCAAACAGAAATTTGTATCCTGTAGTACTAACTCAAGAAAGTTCTGGGACACTGTAAAATCCATGGAGAATAAGAGCACCTCCTCCCAGCTGCCCACTGCACTGAGGCTAGGAAACACTGTCACCAGCATTTCTCTACGGCTGGCCTTGCTTTCCACCTGGCTACCCCTATTCCGGTCATCTGCCAGGCACCCTCCACAGCAACCTGCCAAATCCCCCACCATTTCTCCTTTACCCAAATCCAGATAGCTGATGTTCTGAAAGAGCTGCAAAATCTGTACCCCCACAAATCAGCCGGCTAGACAATTTGGACGATCTCTTTCTAAAATTATCTGCCGAAATTGTTGCAACCCCTATTACTAGCCTGTTCAACCTCTCTTTCGTATCGTCTGAGATTCCCAAAGATTGGAAAGCTGCCGCGGTCATCCCACTCTTCAAAGGGGGTGACACTCTAGACCCAAACTGCTACAGACCTATATCTATCCTACCCTGTCTTTCTAATGTCTTCAAAATCCAAGTTAACAAACAGATTACCGACCATTTCGAATCACACCGTACCTTCTCCGCTATGCAATCTGGTTTCAGAGCTGGTCATGGGTGCACCTCAACCACGCTCAAGGTTCTAAACGACATCATAACCACCATCGATAAGAGACATTACTGTGCAGCCGTCTTCATCGACCTGGCCTGAGGCTTTCGACTCTGTCAATCACCACATTCTTATTGGCAGACTCGACGGCCTTGGTTTCTCAAATGTTTGCCAACTACTTCTCTGATAGAGTTCAGTATGTCAAATCGGAGGGCCTGTTGTCCGGACCTCTGGCAGTCTCTATGGGGGTGCCACAGGGTTCAATCCTCGGGCCGACTCTCTTCTCGGTATACATCAATGATGTTGCTCTTGCTGCTGGTGATTCTCTGATACAACTCTACGCAGATGACACCATTCTGTATACTTCGGGCCCCTCTTTGGACACTGTGTTAACTAACCTCCAGACAAGCTTGAATGCCAAACAACTCTCATTCCGTGGCCTCCAACTGCTCTTAAATGCAAGTAAAACTAAATGCATGCTATTCAACCGATCACTGCCCGCACCTGCTCGCCCATCCAGCATCACTACTCTGGACGGCTCTGACTTAGAATAAGTGGACAACTACAAATGCCTAGGTGTCTGGTTAGACTGTAAACTCTCCTTACAGACTCACATGAAGCATCTCCTATCCCAAATTAAATCTAGAATTGGCTTCCTATATCGCAACAAAGCCTCCTTCACTCATGCTGCCAAACATACCCTCATAAAACTGACCATCCTACCGATCCTCGACTTCAGTGATGTCATCTATAAAATAGCCTCCAACACTCTACTCAACATACTGGATGCAGTCTATCACAGTGCCATCTGTTTTGTCACCAAAGCCCCATACACTACCCTCATCCCCATACTGTATTTATTTATCGTGCTCCTTTGCACCCCAGTATCTCTACTTGCACATTCATCTTCTGCACATCTACCATTCCAGTGTTTAATTGCTATATTGTAATTACTTCGCCACCATGGACTATTTATTGCCTTAACTCCCTTATCTTACCTCATTTACACTCACTGTATATAGACTTTGTTTTCTTTTGTTCTACTGTATTATTGACTATGTTTTGTTTATTCCATGTGTAACTCTGTGTTGTTGTAAGTGTCGAATTGCTTTATCTTGTCCAGGTCGCAGTTGCAAATGAGAACTTGTTCTCAACTAGCCTACCTGGTTAAATAAAGGTGTTCTCAACTAGCCTACCTGGTTAAATAAAGGTGTTCTCAACTAGCCTACCTGGTTGAATAAAGGTGTTCTCAACTAGCCTACCTGGTTAAATAAAGGTGGGGAAAAAAATAATTGAGGTCAGTCACATTTTGAGGTCAGTCACATATTGAGGTCAGTCACATTTTGAGGTCAGTCACATATTGAGGTCAGTCACATATTGATGTCAGTCACATATTGAGGTCAGTCACATTTTGAGTTCAGTCACATATTGAGATCAGTCACATATTGAGGTCAGTCACATACTGAGATCAGTCACATTGTGAGGTCAGTCACATACTGAGATCAGTCACATTGTGAGGTCAGTCACATATTGTCAGACGTTACATTTAAACTGCATCTCACATCCTCGCAAACCAAAAACACAATGATTTCTTTCTTTGTGAAAAGTGGGTAGAAACCAGACAAAACAGGTGAGTTGTCTCTCTCTTCTGACTGATTAGCAACACACAATGATGCACTTTCAGACCATTTAACAAGGATGAGGTTGCTACAGCAGACAGACTAAATTAGACAAATTAGGAAAATGATTAATTCATTGTATGTGAGGCCTGGATGAATTAGGCAGAGTATTAATTCATTGCATGTGAGGCCTGGATGAATTGCTAATTGCCATTCAGTCTCTGTGTGTGGGTGTGTGTGTGTCTCTCTGTGTGTCTCTCTCTCTGTGTGTCTCTCTCGCTGTGTGTCTCTCTCGCTGTGTGTCTCTCTCGCTGTGTGTCTCTCTCGCTGTGTGTTTTTCTCTCTGTGCGTGTGTCTCAAATCAATTCAATGTAAGGGCTAAATTGGCATAGGAAACATAACATTGACAAAGCAAGTGAAGTAAATAATAAACAGAAGTGAAATAAACAATCAAATTTGACAGTAAACATTACACTCGCATAAGTTCCAAAACGACTCAGAAAAAAAGAGGGAAACGAAGCGGTCTTCTGGTCAGACTCCGGAGACGGGCACATCGTGCACCACTCCCTAGCATTCTTCTCGCCAATGTCCAGTCTCTTGACAACAAGGTTGATGAAATCCGAGCAAGGGTAGCATTCCAGAGGGACATCAGAGACTGTAACGTTCTCTGCTTCACGGAAACATGGCTCACTGGAGAGACGGTATCCGAAGCGGTGCAGCCAGCGGGTTTCTCCACACATCGCACCGACAGAAAGGAACATCTTTCTGGTAAGAAGAGGGCGGGGGCGTATGCCTTATGACTAACGTGACATGGTGTGATGAAAGAAACATACAGGAACTCAAATCCTTCTGTTCACCTGATTTAGAATTCCTCACAATCAAATGTAGACCGCATTATCTACCAAGAGAATTCTCTTCGATTATAATCACAGCCGTATATATCCCCCCAAGCAGACACATCGATGGCTCTGAACGAACTTTATTTAACTCTCTGCAAACTGGAAACGATTTATCCGGAGGCTGCATTCATTGTAGCTGGGGATTTTAACAAGGCTAATCTGAAAACAAGACTCCCTAAATTTTATCAGCATATCGATTGCGCAACCAGGGGTGGAAAGACCCTGGATCATTGTTACTCTAACTTCCGCAACGCATATAAGGCCCTGCCCCGCCCCCTTTCGGAAAAGCTGACCACGACTCCATTTTGTTGATCCCTGCCTACAGACAGAAACTAAAACAAGAAGCTCCCACGCTGAGGTCTGTCCAACGCTGGTCCGACCAAGCTGACTCCACACTCCAAGACTGCTTCCATCATGTGGACTGGGAGATGTTTCGTATTGCGTCAGACAACAAAATTGACGAATACGCTGATTCGGTGTGCGAGTTCATTAGAACGTGCGTTGAAGATGTCGTTCCCATAGCAACGATTAAAACATTCCCTAACCAGAAACCGTGGATTGATGGCAGCATTCGTGTGAAACTGAAGGCGCGAACCACTGCTTTTAATCAGGGCAAGGTGTCTGGTAACATGACTGAATACAAACAGTGCAGCTATTCCCTCCGCAAGGCTATCAAACAAGCTAAGCGCCAGTACAGAGACAAAGTAGAATCTCAATTCAACAGCTCAGACACAAGAGGCATGTGGCAGGGTCTACAGTCAATCACGGACTACAGGAAGAAACCCAGCCCAGTCACGGACCAGGATGTCTTGCTCCCAGGCAGACTAAATAACTTTTTGCCCGCTTTGAGGACAATACAGTGCCACTGACACGGCCTGCAACGAAAACATGCGGTCTCTCCTTCACTGCAGCCGAAGTGAGTAAGACATTTAAACGTGTTAACCCTCGCAAGGCTGCAGGCCCAGACGGCATCCCCAGCCGCGCCCTCAGAGCATGCGCAGACCAGCTGGCCGGTGTGTTTACGGACATATTCAATCAATCCCTATACCAGTCTGCTGTTCCCACATGCTTCAAGAGGGCCACCATTGTTCCTGTTCCCAAGAAAGCTAAGGTAACTGAGCTAAACGACTACCGCCCGTAGCACTCACATCCGTCATCATGAAGTGCTTTGAGAGACTAGTCAAGGACCATATCACCTCCACCCTACCTGACACCCTAGACCCACTCCAATTTGCTTACCGCCCAAATAGGTCCACAGACGATGCAATCTCAACCACACTGCACACTGCCCTAACCCATCTGGACAAGAGGAATACCTATGTGAGAATGCTGTTCATTGACTACAGCTCGGCATTCAACACCATAGTACCCTCCAAGCTCGTCATCAAGCTCGAGACCCTGGGTCTCGACCCCGCCCTGTGCAACTGGGTACTGGACTTCCTGACGGGCCGCCCCCAGGTGGTGAGGGTAGGCAACAACATCTCCTCCCCGCTGATTCTCAACACTGGGGCCCACAAGGGTGCGTTCTGAGCCCTCTCCTGTACTCCCTGTTCACCCACGACTGCGTGGCCACGCACGCCTCCAACTCAATCATCAAGTTTGCGGACGACACAACAGTGGTAGGCTTGATTACCAACAACGACGAGACGGCCTACAGGGAGGAGGTGAGGGCCCTCGGAGTGTGGTGTCAGGAAAATAACCTCACACTCAACGTCAACAAAACTAAGGAGATGATTGTGGACTTCAGGAAACAGCAGAGGGAACACCCCCATCCACATCGATGGAACAGTAGTGGAGAGGGTAGCAAGTTTTAAGTTCCTCGGCATACACATCACAGACAAACTGAATTGGTCCACTCACACAGACAGCATCGTGAGGAAGGCGCAGCAGCGCCTCTTCAACCTCAGGAGGCTGAAGAAATTCGGCTTGTCACCAAAAGCACTCACAAACTTCTACAGATGCACAATCGAGAGCATCCTGGCGGGCTGTATCACCGCCTGGTATGGCAACTGCACCACCCTCAACCGTAAGGCTCTCCAGAGGGTAGTGAGGTCTGCACAACGCATCACCGGGGCAAACTACCTGCCCTCCAGGACACCTACACCACCCGATGCTACAGGAAGGCCATAAAGATCATCAAGGACATCAACCACCCGAGCCACTGCCTGTTCACCCCGCTGTCATCCAGAAGGCGAGGTCAGTACAGGTGCATCAAAGCTGGGACCGAGAGACTGAAAAACAGCTTCTATCTCAAGGCCATCAGACTGTTAAACAGCCACCACTAACATTGAGTGGCTACTGCCAACACACTGTCAATGACACTGACTCTACTCCAGCCACTTTAATCATGGGAATTGATGGGAAATGATGTAAATATATCACTAGCCACTTTAAACAATGCTACCTTATATAATGTTACTTACCCTACATTATTCATCTCATATGCATACGTAGATACTGTACTCTATATCATCGACTGCATCCTTATGTAATACATGTATCACTAGCCACTTTAACTATGCCACTTGGTTTACATACTCATCTCATATGTATATACTGTACTCGTAATCATCTACTGTATCTTGCCTATGCTGCTCTGTACCATCACTCATTCATATATCCTTATGTACATATTCTTTATCCCCTTACACTGTGTATAAGACAGTAGTTTTTTTGGAATTGTTAGTTAGATTACTTGTTCGTTATTACTGCATTGTCGGAACTAGAAGCACAAGCATTTCGCTACACTCGCATTAACATCTGCTAACCATGTGTATGTGACAAATAAAATTTGATTTGATTTGATTTGATTTGATGTGTTTCATACCATTCCATTCGCACCGTTCCAGACATTAATATGAGATGTCCTCCCCTCAGCAGCCTCCACTGGCATTGACAGCATATCATCCTATAGGGTGGTTAAGATGCATAAATCCCACCTAACACCTTATCCGTTTCCTCAGTATTGTAACACATAGGATGAAACACAAATAACACCCTATTCCCTATGTAGTGCACTACTTTTGACCAGGGCCCTCTGGACCAAAGCAGTGCACAATATAGGGAATAGAGTGTGATTTGGGATGCACATATGTACTGACAAACTCAAGTCACAGCTCCTCTCTGGAGTCCACAGCAACCGCCCCGTGTTCTCCGGGTGATCTTTAGGAACAGGTGGTTCTCTAGCCTCATTTACAAATGAAAAGACTGAAAAAACGGATCAACACTCTAAATGTTTTGCAATAACAAACACACCAGATCTCCATTTAAAAGGCCTACTTTAGGAATTCCTGCAGCATGTCACACTACAATGAGGAAGGGCCTGGTTGGTAGAAACAAACCAGAGACTTGTAGTACATACTACCTCAATCACCCTGACTAACTGGTGTCTGTATATAGCCTCGCTACTTTTATAGCCTCGCTACTGTATGTAGCCTCGCTACTTTTATAGCCTTGCTACTGTATGTAGCCTCGCTACTTTTATAGCCTTGCTACTGTATGTAGCCTCGCTACTTTTATAGCCTCGCTACTGTATGTAGCCTCGCTACTTTTATAGCCTCGCTACTGTATGTAGCCTCGCTACTTTTATAGCCTCACTACTGTATATAGCCTCGCTACTGTATGTAGCCTCGCTACTTTTATAGCCTCGCTACTGTATGTAGCCTCGCTACTTTTATAGCCTCACTACTGTATATAGCCTCACTACTGTATGTAGCCTCGCTACTTTTATAGCCTCGCTACTGTATATAGCCTCACTACTTTTATAGCCTCGCTACTGTATGTAGCCTCGCTACTTTTATAGCCTCGCTACTGTATATAGCCTCGCTACTTTTATAGCCTCGCTACTGTATATAGCCTCGCTACTTTTATAGCCTCGCTACTGTATGTAGCCTCGCTACTTTTATAGCCTCGATACTGTATGTAGCCTCGCTACTTTTATAGCCTCGCTACTGTATGTAGCCTGTCGCTTGTTTTATAGCCTCGCTACTGTATGTAGCCTCGCTACTTTTATAGCCTCACTACTGTATATAGCCTCGCTACTGTATGTAGCCTCGCTACTTTTATAGCCTCGCTACTGTATATAGCCTCACTACTTTTATAGCCTCGCTACTGTATGTAGCCTCGCTACTTTTATAGCCTCGCTACTGTATATAGCCTCGCTACTTTTATAGCCTCGCTACTGTATATAGCCTCGCTACTTTTATAGCCTCGCTACTGTATGTAGCCTCGCACACTTTTATAGCCTCGATACTGTATGTAGCCTCGCTACTTTTATAGCCTCGCTACTGTATGTAGCCTTGCTACTTTATAGCCTTGCTACTGTATGTAGCCTTGCTACTTTTATAGCCTCGCTACTGTATGTAGCCTCGCTACTTTTATAGCCTCGCTACTGTATGTAGCCTCGCTACTTTTATAGCCTCGCTACTGTATGTAGCCTCGCTACTTTTATAGCCTCACTACTGTATATAGCCTCGCTACTGTATGTAGCCTCGCTACTGTATATAGCCTCGCTACTGTATATAGCCTCGCTACTTTTATAGCCTCGCTACTGTATATAGCCTGTCTTTTTACTGTTGTTTTATTTCTTTACTTACCTATTGTTCACCTAATACCTTTTTTGCACTATTGGTTAGAGCCTGTAAGTAAGCATTTCACTGTAAGGGCTACACCTGTTGTATTCGGCACACGTGACAAATAAACTTTGATTTGATTTGACTAGAGAAAGAACATGAGAGAGAGGGTGTAAAGAGTGGAGGGGTAGCTAGGATATAGAAAAGAGTAGGATAAGTGGCCTGCTCCTCTTTCTTGAATTGTAGCGACTTAAGATACCCCGGGGATTGGGGGATAACACCGCACACACACACACACACACACACACACACACACACACACACACACACACACACACACACACACACACACACACACACACACACACACACACACTCAGAGGTACCTTTAAGCATACTATCAGTAGTGGGTAAAGGAACAAGGTTGGAATGGGTCTGGGTTAAGGGGCAGGGTAAAGTTGGGGTCTGGGTTAAGGGGCAGGGTGAGGTTGGGGTCTGCGTTAACGAGCAGGGTGGGGTTGGGGTCTGGGTTAAGGAGCAGGGTGGGGTTGGGGTCTGGGTTAAGGAGCGGGTTGGGGTCTGGGTTAAGGAACATGGTGGGGTTGGCGTCTGGGTTAAGGAGCGGGTTGGGGTCTGGGTTAAGGAGTAGGGTGGGGTTGGGGTCTGGGTTAAGGGGTAGGGTGGGGAGGGGGGGAGGGGTCTGAGTTAAGGAGCGGGTTGGTGTCTGGGTTAAGGAGCAGGGTGGGGTTTGGGGATAACACTCGGGGATTGGGGGATAACACTAGGGGATTGGGGGATAACGCTTGGGGATTGGGGGATAACGCTGGGGATTGGGGGATAACACTCGGGGATTGGGGGATAACGCTGGGGATTGGGGGATAACGCTTGGGGATTAGGGGGGGGATAACACTCGGGGATTGGGGGATAACACTATTGGGGGATTGGGGGATAACACTAGGGGATTGGGGGATAACACTGGGGGGATTGGGGGATAACACTAGGGTATTGGGGGATAACACTAGGGGATTGGGGATACCACTATGGGATTATGGGATAACACTACGGGATTGGGGGATAACACTCGGGATTGGGGGATAACACTATGGGATTGGGGGATAACACTATGGGATTGGGGGATAACACTATGGGATTGGGGGATAACACTCTGGGATTGGGGGATAACACTCGGGATTGGGGGATAACACTCGTGGATTGGGGGATAACACTCGTGGATTGGGGGATAACACTAGGGAATTGGGGGATAACACTGGTGATTGGGGGATAACACTAGGGGATTGGGGGATAACACTCAGGGATTGGGGGATAACACTAGGGATTGGGGGATAACACTGGTGATTGGGGGATAACACTAGGGGATTGGGGGATAACACTAGGGGATTGGGGGATAACACTGGGATTGGGGGATAACACTAGGGGATTGGGCGATAACACTAGGGGATTGGGGGATAACACTAGGGGATTGGGGGATAACACTAGGGATTGGGGGATAACACTATGGGATTATGGGATAACACTATGGGATTGGGGGATAACACTCGGGATTGGGGGATAACACTCGGGGATTGGGGGATAACACTAGGGAATTGGGGGATTACACTGGTGATTGACTGGGATTGGGGATAACAATAGGGGATTGGGGGATAACACTAGGGGGGATTGGGGGATAACACTAGGGATTGGAGGATAACACTAGGGGATAGGGGGATAACACTGGTGATTGGGGGATAACGCTAGGGGATTGGGGGATAACACTGGTGATTAGGGGATAACACTGGTGATTGGGAGATAACACTGGTGATTGGGGGATAACACTAAGGGATTGGGGGATAATACTATGGGATTATGGGATAACACTAGGGGATTGGGGGATAACACTAGGGGATTGGGGGATAACACTATGGGATTGGGGGATAACACTATGGGATTGGGGGATAACACTGGTGATTGGGGGATAACACTGGTGATTGGGGATAACACTGGTGATTGGGGGATAACACTAGGGGATTGGGGGATAACACTAGGGCATTGGAGGATAACACTAGGGATTGGAGGATAACACTAGGGGATTGGGGGATAACACTATTGGGGGGATTGGGGGATAACGCTGGTGATTGGGGGATAACACTAGGGGATTGGGGGATAACACTAGGGCATTGGAGGATAACACTAGGGGATTGGAGGATAACACTAGGGGATTGGAGAATAACACTAGGGGATTGGGGGATAACACTAGGGGATTGGGGGATAACCCTAGGGGATTGGAGGATAACACTAGGGGATTGGGGGATAACACTGGTGATTTGTATGATCAACAGTGCTGAAACCCTTATTTTGCATCATTGATGTTCCTGTATCACTGAAATAATATCTGCAGTGCAGCAACTGCAAAACACATTGAAAGTGTGATATTGTCTGTTTTATAGGCTTGTGGCATGGTAAATTCCGTCTTTATTGACAGTTCTTTCCTGTAGGTGGAGTAAGTAGTGGCTTTTGACATCAATAAGATTGGACAAGCCGGTCATGCATTGCAGGGCCTAATAGGGTGCCAAGCCTCTGAGTCAGCCTTAAGAACATCAGAGAGAGTCAGACTTCATGTTTAATGCCCCAGGAAAATGTGATGCAAGACAGTTATGTGTGGTCTCTTCTTTGGCCCTTCAGAGTACAACTCAGACCAATGTGTGTGTGTGTGTGTGTGTGTGTGTGTGTGTGTGTGTGTGTGTGTGTGTGTGTGTGTGTGTGTGTGTGTGTGTGTGTGTGTGTGCATTTGTGTTTAGCTGTTGTGCTTGCATAGGGAATGGATTTTAGTTCACAGGAAGGTCATGGTCGAGAGCGGGGTGGTGTAATAACCAAACGATCCGTGCATCAGAAACCCATAGCGTAACAATCGAGGCCTTCAGGCAAAATAAAGAGACTGTTGGAACCTTCTCAGAAGGCTGAAGATGTTTGGCCACGCTCCTGTCGCATTGCTCCAACGTCAACTGTTACTGAAACATGATACTGTGTCTTAATGGTCAGCATGAGTTGACAAAATGACGCTGAACACAGTCTATAAGATCCTTCAATAGTGAATGAGCTTGAATCAAGTCGAGAGGAGAAGAGATCACTGCCGTTCTATCAAAGCGATGGTGATAGCAACTTAAAACATGTGCTGGTGTGGTGATTCCCTCGTACAAGTACTTGGGAGTGTGGCTAGACGCACAGTGTCCTTCTCTCAAGCACATATCAAAGCTGCAGGCTAAAGTTAAATCCAGACTTGTTTTCCTCTATCGTAATCACTCCTCTTTCACCCCAGCTGCCAAACTAACCCTGATTCAGCTGACTATTCTACCCATGATAGATTTCGGAGACATAATTTATAGATGGGCAGGTAAGGGTGCTCTCGAGCGGCTAGATGTTCTTTACCATTTCGCCATCAGATTTTCCACCAACGCTCTTATAGGATACATCACTGCACTCCTCTGTAAACTGGTGATCTCTGTATACCTGATGCAAGACCCACTGGTTGATGCTTATTTCTAAAAACCCTATTAGGCCTCTCTCCCCCTCTCTGAGATATCTACTGCAGCCCTCATCCTCCACATACAACACCCGTTCTGCCAGTCACATTCTGTTAAAGGTCCCCAAAGCACACACATCCCTGGGTCGCTCGTCTTTTCAGTTCGCTGCAGCTTGCGACTGGAACGAGCTGCAACAAACACTGAAACTGCACAGTTTTATCTCAATCTCTTAGTTCAAAGACTCAATCATGGACGCTCTTACTGACAGTTGTGGCTGCTTTGTGTGACGTTTTCTTGTCTCTACCTTCTTGCCCTTTGTGCTTTTGTCTGTGCCCAATAATGTGTGTACCATGTTGTGTTGCTACCATGTTGTTGTCATGTTGTGTTGCTACCATGCTGTGTTGTTGTCTAAGCTTTCTCTTTATGTAGTGTTGTGTTGTCTCTCTTGTTGTGATGTGTGTTTTGTATTTATATATTTAAACATTTGAAAAAGAAGAAGAATTAAGAATTTGTTCTGAAATGACTACCCTGGTTCAATAAAGGTTCAATAAATACAAAAAAAATAAATAACCAAAGTATATATAAATAGGGCACTAAAACCAAAGTTATAAAGGTTAAATAAATCATATTTTCTCTTACTTTTGACGATAGGGGCACTAAAAATACCTAGTTCAATAAAGGTTAAATAAATCTTCAAAGTATCTCATATTTTCTCTTACTTTTTCCTTCATATGATCTTCAGTTCCTTCAGTGCAGTAGAAAATCCGTAGCGGATAAGTAGGGAGTCAATAAAGGATCAGTAGAGGATAAGTAGAGAATCAATAAAGGATCAGTAGAGGATCAGTAAAAGATCAGTAGAAGATCAGTAGAGAATCAGTAGGAGATCAGAAGAGAATCAGCAGAGGATCAGTAGAGGATCAGTAGAAGATCAATAGAGAATCAGTAGAGGATCAGTAGTAGATCAGAAGAGAATCAGTAGAGGATCAGTAGTAGATCAGTAGAGAATCAGTAGAGGATCAGTAGTAGATCAGTAGAGAATCAGTAGAGGATCAGTAGTAGATCAGTAGTAGATCTGTAGAGGATAAGTAGAGGATCAGTAGTAGATCAGTAGTAGATCAGTAGAGGATCAGTAGAGGATCAGTAGTAGATCAGTAGAGGATAAGGATCAGTAGTAGATCAGTAGTAGATCAGTAGAGGATCAGAGAATCAGTAGAGAGATTAGTCAGTAGATCAGTAGAAGATCAGTAGAGGATAAGTAGAGGATCAGTTGTAGATCAGTAGTAGATCAGTAGTAGATCAGTAGAGAATCAGCAGAGGATCAGTAGAGGATCAGTAGTGGATCAGTAGATAATCAGTAAAGAATCAGTAGAGGATCAGTAGTGGTTCAGTAGAGAATCAGTAAAGAATCAGTAGAGGATCAGTAGTAGATCAGAAGAGGATCAGTAGTGGATCAGTAGTAGATTAGTAGAGAATCAGAAGAGAATCAGTAGAGGATAGGTAGTAGGTCAGTAGAGAATCAGTAGAGGATCAGTAACAGATCAGTAGAGGCTCAGAAGTAGATAAGTAGTGGATCAGTAGAGGATCAGTAGTAGATCAGTAGAGAATCAGCAGTGGATCAGTAGTTGATCAGCAGACGATCAGTAGAGGATCAGTAGTAGATCAGTAGGAGATCAGTAGTGGATCAGTA